>NW_007519630.1:0-235 GCF_000475195.1 Diaphorina citri
GACTGGGAATTTGGAAATGTTTGGTGATTTTAATTGTAGTGATGCGAAAAATTTAGTTTGTGAAAAATTTTACTGGCTCAATTATGCATTTTGATTCTTCTAGTGTGGGACGTTTTCATTACTCACTAGCCGAAATCCCTAAGGCATGGCCGTTCAAGTCACTCATCCATTTAGTGGTCTTGCTCGGCGTAGCTTAACAAAAACGAACCAGAAAATAGCCTATAACCTTCACTCG
>NW_007519631.1:0-235 GCF_000475195.1 Diaphorina citri
ATTTCTCATTTTATTTAATAATACATGGATGAAATGATTAAGTGTTCAAATATGCACCCTTACATTCCCAATACAAGGGACCCTTGAAACAAACCTATATTTGAACATTATTTTTACTTTCTATTACTACAGTTATAGCGGAGCTATACTAGTAATGAGAAAGTATTGTTTTCTTTCAATGTATTTGAACAGGGCAAAATAGAACTGTGGTCCCAAGTCTAAAATTGAAAATTCT
>NW_007519632.1:0-235 GCF_000475195.1 Diaphorina citri
ATAGATGAAGAACTGAAACTACTCGAGGAAAAACATACATCGCTGTAAACATTCCTTGGAAACATACGTCGCTGTAAATATTCCTTGGAAAACATACGTCGCTGTAAACATTCCTTGGAAAACATACGTCTCTGTAAAATTCTTTGGCAAACATACGTCGCTGTAGAATGTCTTGGAAAACATACATCGCTGTAGAATGCCTTGGAACACATACGTCGCTGTAAAATTCCTTGGA
>NW_007519633.1:0-235 GCF_000475195.1 Diaphorina citri
CAACGTTTTACAACGTTTCAGTCATGTTAATTAACCTGTTCCGTTGGCACCTTCCACCGAAAATTATTTATGCACATGTAAAACAAATTTATGCACGTTCGAAATGTCCATATGATTTGTAGAGGGGGTAACATTGTATCCTGCTGGTTTAATATGAACATTATGAAGACATAACTATCAGACTGTGGTAGTCATATAAATTCTGGTACTCTGATCGTAAATTCGCTACCAGCAC
>NW_007519634.1:0-235 GCF_000475195.1 Diaphorina citri
TAAGTCGGACAGTTCTAAAAGTTTCACCATTCGATTCGGCGTGAAAAATCCCATGGGATCAACTATTCACATGCTTAATACTTGTTCATGGTTCACAAATAAAAGGGAAATTCGTTGACACCGGGGAGTATCGAACCCGCAACTTCTCAACTGTAACTCAGAGAGTGCTAAAAGTAGCACCATTCGATTCCGCGTGAAAAATCACATGGGATCAACTATTCACTTGCTTATTTGG
>NW_007519635.1:0-235 GCF_000475195.1 Diaphorina citri
AAATCGAACCCGGCACCCTTACAATATAACCGAGACTATTTAGCATGCACCCGCTCAGGATGAAGTTCATTCTAAACAGATAAGGCTTTCTCCTATTCTATTTTTTTACTTTTTTTCTTCTCTTTTCAATTTCAGGAGGTTAAGACCTCCGTTTTGTTACAGTTTTCCTTCTATGAAACGTTATAGTTCTCTCTATCGGGGCTGTCCTACATTTGGTCTCCACCTAATCTTACCC
>NW_007519636.1:0-235 GCF_000475195.1 Diaphorina citri
CAGGGGAGCTGGTATATTGTATATAACCGGGAGTGCTGTCTGAGACGGTATGAGAGGCCGAAACCTTTTTTATACTGGTGGAAATTCCCGGATACGAAGAAGACATTGTTCAAATTGTTTTGGTTCCCTGTTTGGTTCCCTGATCAAAGTGGTATGGAAAGTAGGCTTGCCAAATATCCAAAATGTCGATTCGGGACGCGAATCCGCGAACATAATTGCCAAATCCGCGAACATA
>NW_007519637.1:0-235 GCF_000475195.1 Diaphorina citri
CTTCTTTGGGTACAACGCTTTGCAAAATACATTTTACTATCGCCATAAAACCATCATAGAATGTGAACATTTATACATATGAACATAAAAAATATGATCTTACAAAGTTTCAAATGTTGTTTCACTTTTAAATCAAAAGGCAGCGGACTACTCACTGTGGGTTACAAGGTCTGCTACCATTGAAAAATATCTTGTCACATCAAATTATCCAATTCATTATTTTTACTTTTGCCCT
>NW_007519638.1:0-235 GCF_000475195.1 Diaphorina citri
TCATCCCTTCTCTGACTTTTGAATTCCAGAAATCTAACCACTTGCCTGACTTTGAATACCTTATCTGACTTTTGAATTTCAGAATTTTACCCTCTTTCCTGACTTTTGAATAACTTCTCTGATTTTTGAATTTCAGAATTTTACCCACTTTCCTGACTTTGAATAACTTCTCTGATTTTTGAATTTCAGAATTTTACCCACTTTCCTGACTTTTGAATAACTTCTCTGATTTTTG
>NW_007519639.1:0-235 GCF_000475195.1 Diaphorina citri
CGTCGCCGGATTAAAGAATTATTCAAAACACACACAAAGTGGTCTTTCGCCGCCGGATTAAAGAATTATTCAAAACACCTTCCACCTAGGGATAATCATGAGAACCCAATGTATAGGTCGCCTGGAAAATTGGCCCATTGTTTTCACCGAGAAACAATGATGAGCATATTATGATAGGTCAGAAGACATGAGCGATGAGAGCGATACTATAATGACCTAAATATTTGAAGCGGAG
>NW_007519640.1:0-235 GCF_000475195.1 Diaphorina citri
ACCACTATACGAACTTCAAGGTAAAAGAGAAGTTGTACCTAATAAATGAATACACAAATTTGAAATGAAACGAAATACCTACTTGTTTAATAAACTGTTAATAACAAATAAAGAAGGTAAAATTAAAATTGTAGAAAAATAGGTATGTACATACTCGTATATTAACTTCAAAGTCCTAACCAACTGTTTTTCTCTTTTTTTTTGGACGGTCCAGGCTCCAAATCATCACTTGGGC
>NW_007519641.1:0-235 GCF_000475195.1 Diaphorina citri
TCCTCTTTTGAAGCTCATTTCCCCTCTTTTAAAGGAAAACACGGGAATTAGTTCAACCACTAGGTGGCGTTGTAGCGCTTGTACTAAACCATTGGATATGCAAGATGGCGCATTCCACATCATCAAAGATGAAAGTTTCAGTTTCCAAAAGGGAACTGGTTCTGATTCCGACAGTTTCCCGAAAGGAAAATACTTCTACTAGTATTTCAGATTTTCAGTAACTTAACGTCCAAGT
>NW_007519642.1:0-235 GCF_000475195.1 Diaphorina citri
GACCTCCCTGGTATCAAAAGTTCTAATGGGATGCTTCACGACTGGCACGGTGGTTGAGTTAAGAATAGGAGATATAGGAATGAGTTGATAGAATGTAAAGATGTTCCATGTGGGGTCTCATTAAGTTAACATGCAGTCCAGCACAATATGCAAACCATTGGTTATACAATGTAAACATACACACAGAAGTACATTACAAACTTTTGAATCATGTTCAAGAGATGTGAAATGAAAA
>NW_007519643.1:0-235 GCF_000475195.1 Diaphorina citri
ATTATGTTGCATTACATACAGGGTGTGGGAATTAAAAAGGAATCAATGTTTATTGTAATCTTAATCTTGAAAAAGAAAGTCCTTTTCTACCTTACTCTTCGACCCGATTCATACCAATCCAAGAATTCGAATTCAATCTCACAGACAGGAAATCTATGCCTTACACCCATATTTATGAACAAAATGCTGGCTCTTAAGTTCGTGCTAAGCATAGTCTCAAGGCATTTGATTGGTC
>NW_007519644.1:0-235 GCF_000475195.1 Diaphorina citri
AAATTAGGTGCTTTTCTTGTGCTGATAAACTTGCATTTCTAAAGTTCTAACACCGGTTGCGAGAATCCAAGAAGAAAATACAGTCTTTCGAAACAGCCAGCGCGGTAGCAAGAGCAAGTTGAAATGAATGAATGTTGAATAAGTTGAATTAAGAAATGTTGTGTTTTTGGTGTCTGGTTCAATTATCGTCTGAGAGCGTGTTACTGGCTGCTTGGGGTGTTTACTCAGTCTCACG
>NW_007519645.1:0-235 GCF_000475195.1 Diaphorina citri
TACATGTACGAAGAAGTAACTACTTGAATAAGTGCATGATAAAAAAATGGAATGAAAATATCTAAATTTGAAAATAGTTATAAGTACCTAAGCTGATATTGAAAAATAGTGATAACAAAATGCGTAGATAGGTACCTATTCGATCTATTTGAGCCTCTAACACAATTGATGATTCTCATGAAAAATATAACTGTCCAAATGTATTTTTTTCGTAAAGATCGTCAAAAATAATAAA
>NW_007519646.1:0-235 GCF_000475195.1 Diaphorina citri
AATTGAATTAAGTGGGAACGACATTTGTGACGAGCATTTGCATGCTTATAATGTTCAGGTAGGTAATAATATCATTGTGGTCAAATAATGAGGACAAAATTCCCTGTCTTTCCTGGGAAAAGATCTCTCACTTTCAAGTATACTGTTGAAAAAAGACTGGGATCGAACTCACGCCCTTCAGATTATCAGGCGAACGCCTTGACCACTACACCACCGGGGGAAATACATTCTTTTC
>NW_007519647.1:0-235 GCF_000475195.1 Diaphorina citri
ATAGTTACTTGTTTTGTGATTGTACATAGTTACTTGTTTTGTGATTGTACATAGTTCCTTGTTTTGTGATTGTACATAGTTCCTTGTTTTGTGATTGTAGATAATATAGTTACTTGTTTTGTGATTGTACATAGTTACTTGTTTTGTGATTGTACATATAGTTACTTGTTTTGTGATTGTACATAGTTACTTGTTTTGTGATTGTACATAGTTCCTTGTTTTGTGATTGTACATA
>NW_007519648.1:0-235 GCF_000475195.1 Diaphorina citri
CTCACCATGTTCTGTTTTCAATGCTTTGAAGAAGATGTTCTCACTAAGATCTTCATCATAAGTGGATTCCATTGTTCCTGTCTGCAACAATAGCTTTCTATCTCTTCAATAATGGGTATTGTAGGTACTTACAACTTGCGAGAGATCAATATTTAACAAATTCCTTCCAGTTGGACAGACCAGTCTGACACAGGACTCTCAGGAGTCACACAGACTTTACAAAATTCCTGGGATA
>NW_007519649.1:0-235 GCF_000475195.1 Diaphorina citri
CCACAGGTGTCTATTGAAATAGAACTTTCAACTAACCAACTATAAAACAAAATCTACTAACCAACCAAGTATAAATTATAAACTTTTTCTCCATTTCAACCCCTAAAAAATCAACGCCATATTTGCCAATTTAAATTTTCGTCTCACAAAAAATTATTTTGATAACAGTTTGGGCTTATCAAGAAATTAGTACCTACCCACTTTCTTATCAAATTTCTCTACGA
Organism: Diaphorina citri; assembly: GCF_000475195.1. Lineage (NCBI taxonomy): Eukaryota > Metazoa > Arthropoda > Insecta > Hemiptera > Psyllidae > Diaphorina > Diaphorina citri. Next base: position 225 of record NW_007519649.1, read on the forward strand.
ACTCGCTGCGA
>NW_007519650.1:0-235 GCF_000475195.1 Diaphorina citri
GCCTGACGGGGCCCCTCGAGATAATCGTGTCAGGCATTAACGCCTGACGGGGCCCCTCGGGATAATCGTGTAAGGCATATATGCCTGACGGGGCCCCTCGGGATAATCGTGTAAGGCATATACGCCTGACGGGGCCCTTCAGGATAATTGTGTAAGGCTTATACGCCTGACAGGGGCCCCTCGGGAAGGAAAAAATAAGTTTTGGTACTAGTTCATACAATCTATGAATAAAAAA
>NW_007519651.1:0-235 GCF_000475195.1 Diaphorina citri
AAAAAATTTCTTCGAGAAGTGTTCTTTCATCTTGTTCAGGATAGCTATTGTTGTTGTTTCTGTTGAAATTGTCTACAAACTCCACGTGTCGTTCGTCGCCTCCTTCTAGTTCATGGTATCGATCTTGCATGCTATCTAGTTCTAGTGCATTGAAAATCGTGAGCGAAATTGTTCATTCTTGCTCTTCTACTTCGTTTTCTATTTTCTTATTCGTCTTCTCCAGCATACTCGTACA
>NW_007519652.1:0-235 GCF_000475195.1 Diaphorina citri
TTCCTTTCATATGAGGCCACACACCTCCACAGCTACGACATTTCCTGGAAAAACTTGTTTTAACTTTATTTATCTCATCAAAGGATTTATCTTCACGCACAGGAACAGAAGTCATTTTCATTTGCTTACTATCTCTCTGAGAACTTTCTATGTTCACAGCTAATTTCACCAAATCATTGAAGTTGGTCTTTGAATCCTCTTGAAGTAGCTTTTGTCTAATATTTTCATCCCTAAT
>NW_007519653.1:0-235 GCF_000475195.1 Diaphorina citri
CTCCTTCCCTTTGCGATTTCGCAAGATCTTCGTTGTTTCGGTTTCCTATCAATCCTGATAAAAGATTAAAAAAAAAAATCTGGTGTGAACATCACACGACTTTCTATTACATTTGCGGAATACGTAGGTATTTGAAAAATAGAAAAAGTAATAAAAAAATAAAAGGGAAATTTGTTAACACAGGGGAGTATCGAACCCGCAACTTCTCAACTGTAAGTCGGACAGTTCTAAAAGT
>NW_007519654.1:0-235 GCF_000475195.1 Diaphorina citri
TATTGAGCCGCTGAACAGTCAGAAGCTTGAAGTTGCCAGTATCGAGATTGTTCTTGATTTCGTCGTCAGTGATTTTTTCGCCGTCAATATCAACATCCACATCACGCAGGATCGCGGTTCTCGTGAGGTATATCTGGGGGATGAAAGCGACAAACTTACTTCTAACCTTCTCACTGAGTACTATTTTATTGGCACAGGCAGCGGTTGAGCAAATAATAAGGAACTTTGTTCTATT
>NW_007519655.1:0-235 GCF_000475195.1 Diaphorina citri
TACATACCTGCTAAGTCTTACCTAACATTTTGACACAAAAAATGTAAACATTCCCTTCTTAGTCTCAGTCCAGTTCTCTGGAGTCTTCTGAAGTAATGATTATAGGTACATTCAAAACCTGTTAGCACGGTTAGGTATCATAAATTTCGTAAGATCGATCCATGAGGTAGTCCAGCCTACCCAGAACAAGTTAGCACACACCCTGAAGATATAAGAATGAAAGTAAACATATTCT
>NW_007519656.1:0-235 GCF_000475195.1 Diaphorina citri
GGTGACCCTCCTGTTTGACAAAGGTTTAAAGTCACTGTATTGTGTATTGCCAAGGTTTTTAGTGACGTGTGACGTGAGATGATGAGGTTTTGCCCTGCATTTGGCTCAAGCCCACCTCCACACCAAGTATGAGTAAGACCGGGAAAATATTCATTTTGTTCTACCTGCTCTTTATTGGTTATAATCTTATAATTCAATATATAGGTACACAAAAACAAGACTTTTGCCAACCTAG
>NW_007519657.1:0-235 GCF_000475195.1 Diaphorina citri
CCCCGGTGGGGGTGGCGGGAATCCGCTGCCGCCAAATTTGAATTCTACTGATGGGAACGCTGTTGTCATGGAAACGACCGAAGCACGTGCATCTTCTGGCGCGCAAAATCTAGATGGAAATACTGCATCAAGCGGCCAGAAACATTTGGTACTTTACAAACCTGGTATGAGGTGCGACTTGTACAAGTTGATTGTACAACTCAAACCGAACTTAGATCCTACTCCTCATTCAACT
>NW_007519658.1:0-235 GCF_000475195.1 Diaphorina citri
ACCAAAAATGGGAAATTCATATCGATTGATGATTTGTGCTTCAAATAGGTCCCACTAATGGTTCATATTGAAATTCGGACCCAAAAATGAACTTTAGTCTTCCGGCCCTGATGGCCTCCGGGGGTGAAAATTGATGTTTCGAAATTTTATTTTTGGGACCGAACTTCAATATGAATCATTAGTGGGACCTATTTGAAGCAGAAATCACCCATCGATATGAATTTCCCATTTTTGG
>NW_007519659.1:0-235 GCF_000475195.1 Diaphorina citri
AGCCCCTTGACACCCGAACTCAAATTATGTATGTCTATTAATTGTCTATGCACATAATTATACTTCATTTTTGTGCAAATGTTTGAGTCTCAATTTACTTTGTGGTAATAAGGCTGTCATTTCTTTACTTCTTCAGATTCTGCATAACAAAAATTCCATTTTAGAATTTTCGTAGGAATGCCCACTCCAAATAGATTCGGTAAGATTTCATGTCTTACCGTCTTCTCCTTTTTGA
>NW_007519660.1:0-235 GCF_000475195.1 Diaphorina citri
TGGGATTGAACCCACGCACTCCTGTTTACCAGGCGAGCGCCTTGACCACTACACCACCGAGATAGGTTGACCACTACAACACCGAGATAGGTTATATATGTATAGGCCCGTATACAAAATTTCAGGTTTCTAAATTCATCGGTTCAAAAATTAAGGTGGGGGGGACTTTATGAATGCACTGTATGAAATGTTAAAACTCGAAATAGCTATAAGACATTCTAATAGACTTTAAAGT
>NW_007519661.1:0-235 GCF_000475195.1 Diaphorina citri
TTGTCACTGTGGTAATGTTGGACTTCATGCAGTTTTAGTAAGGGAGTTTATTTTCAGATATTGAAAAGTTCCACTATACATATTTGAGGAATTCACTGGTAACATGGAAAGGGTAATACATATTTTCATTTCGGAGATTTGGGGGAAGTTGTTCATGCTATGATTTGAAATTTGGGAAAGATTCTGTTTGATAAACATAATACAACATATCGAAGCGCTTTTTATATTAAAAAAA
>NW_007519662.1:0-235 GCF_000475195.1 Diaphorina citri
TTCCCAATATAAGGTTTAAGTCACCCATCCATTTATTGGCCTTGCTCGGCGTAGCTTAACATAGGTGACACTAAAACCAGTCTTAAAATAACGACTGAAGTGTTGTGACAAATTTCAAGATCAGAGCTCATTTGTGTGAGAAAATGTGAAAAAAATCCCCCCAAAAGTACCACCACTTTTGTGTTCCTGGTAATAAGACCTTTAATTTGATATATAGGTTGACCAGGTTTGGATA
>NW_007519663.1:0-235 GCF_000475195.1 Diaphorina citri
ATTTACATTATGGTGGGTAATTCTCTTCAATGTTTCTATTTACCTAATACCTATTGTAAGCAATTAATATCAATCAATGATGGTTTAGACTCAAGACGAGAAGATCGATCAAACAAGCAGTACCGAAAAAATAAAGGCCGAAGATCAAAACAATTCAAATGTGTAGAAGACTTCAAGAGATACAAATTCACATTATGAAACAAAGGCAGTTAAAATGTTAAAAACAGCTTTTCAT
>NW_007519664.1:0-235 GCF_000475195.1 Diaphorina citri
ACACGTTTTTTCTCCAATGTTTTCAGTTTTTTGCCCCCACAGAACATAGAATCTGTCGTGAAATCGTGAGCCCCATTTGATGGGCCCTCTTTATCCTCTCCTATGAGAAGGGATTACTTCCTGAGTTTCATTAATTTTTGAACACCCGTTACCTACTGCTCATTCCAGAACTTCCTCGCCCTCCGTCACCTCCTTAAGATTGAGAAGTTCAAGTGTTCCTTGTCCCCGAGTTTCA
>NW_007519665.1:0-235 GCF_000475195.1 Diaphorina citri
AAAGGAATTTTAATTGTGTTGAGCATAAATGCTTGTCAAAAATGTAATTCCCTGCTTAATACACTACGCTAAATTTTATGATTTGACTTGGACTTGAACCACCAACCTCCAGATCCGAAGTTCACTGCGCTAACCACTACACCACTGAGGTTGGTTCACTGGTCACTAAAGGACACCCTGTATGTAGCGTGGTGGACACAAGGCCACGGGATGTACAACATGCTCTCATTCATGT
>NW_007519666.1:0-235 GCF_000475195.1 Diaphorina citri
TATAGAGGCGCAAAAATCGCAATTTTTTTACTCACTCACTCACTCACTCATCAAAATGTTGAGGCACTTCCCGATGTCTCAGAAACTTGAAATTTGGCAGGATGGTAGGTGTTGATGAATAAGTAAAGGAAAAAATCTGAAAATCGGCAAAAGTTGTACTGGGCTCCGCCCACAGGCGGAAATAACCGCTTTTTGGCGGTTTTTACTAAACGGTTAGAGATATCGAAAAAGTTAT
>NW_007519667.1:0-235 GCF_000475195.1 Diaphorina citri
AGTATCCGCGGTTTGTTCGCGATATTCGCAGTTATGGGTTCGATCTCAGGCAAACGCAGATTTTTTCAGCTCTTTTTTACCGCACATAATTGATGAAACCAAAATTTTCGCCTGCGGCCGGTCCTAAAAATTTTAGTTTCTATTGATTGTATAGCTCACGCTGTTCCTCATTCTTTTCGTGTTAACCTTCATCCCCCAGGATGTGTGAATGTGTAGACCGAAAAATTACAAAAAA
>NW_007519668.1:0-235 GCF_000475195.1 Diaphorina citri
GAACTTCTTTTTTGTTGTCATAGGTATAACTTTTATAAATTTTGTTTTTCTTATTTTATAGTAAACATGCCAAATAATGAGATTATTTTTAGTTTAAGTCTCTGGGGTTCGTAGAAAAAATGAGAAAAATGGTCAAACGTAAGGTGGGCTATCTTTACCGCAATGCCATTTTTCTCTCACCAGGTAGTCAAAACGCTCCAAATTTACGTACCCTGGTACTTTTTCATTAAGTTTT
>NW_007519669.1:0-235 GCF_000475195.1 Diaphorina citri
CGGTTTCGCACCAAAGCTAAATCTGCTAAATGGCAGAAACTCACCATCAGACCGTTAGTGGTCTTGCAAAGTATTTGTTTCAGACACAGTGGTCTGTCAGACAGTCTGAGTGTAAGTGGCCGGCATAATACTAATAACAGTCTAACCAGCTTCGCCCTAGGGCATTGGTTCCCAACCTGGGGGTATTTACCCCCCGAGGGGTAAAATACACTTTTTCGAGGGGTAAAAAGAACTA
>NW_007519670.1:0-235 GCF_000475195.1 Diaphorina citri
CCCCGGGCGGGAATCGAACCCGCGGCCTAGCGCTTACAAGGCAGACGCGCTACCAACTAAGCTAACTAGGCTGGCAAGATGAATTTTAATGAAAATATTTCTAATAAGCCCTAACACGGGCTAAACTAGGTAGTCCACGAGTATCAAGTACTCCAAAAAGAGTCAAAATCCAAACCCCTCCCAACTTTCCAACTCTCTCAAGTCTCAAGTGTTCAAAACATTGAACTCAACAAGA
>NW_007519671.1:0-235 GCF_000475195.1 Diaphorina citri
GGGAACAATCAATCAAATTATTTAAATTTAGCATCTGATGGTATTGCCACATTGTCATAGGTTTCAGTAATGTACCTAGGCATCTAGGCAGTTACATACTTAACTAAGAATAGGTAGGTAAATACATGGATATTAGGAATTATTAGTTATATCAAAACGCGAAATGTCATCCCATAAAGTCTGAGGTCAGTAGTCATAAGTTTGAATGTTGTACCTTGACCCGCATTGTTACCAG
>NW_007519672.1:0-235 GCF_000475195.1 Diaphorina citri
TCTTGATAAAACCAACTCGTTCCAGTGGTCCCGCGATTGGAATAGGTCCTTAGAAACAAGATAAGTCACATTGGTGAAGGTGAAACCTTAAAAAACGGTACAATCCGATACTGCCAAAGAATAAGAATGAATGAGTTGAAAAAGAAAGCAACGAATGTCAACAGACAAGGAATAAAATCACGTGAGAATGGAATGACATTCAAACAAAAAAACACAAAAAGGATTCTTGCCAGCG
>NW_007519673.1:0-235 GCF_000475195.1 Diaphorina citri
TTTTTAGTATCTCCTTAGATCTTAAATTAATTTATTTTATTTGTAGAATTTTTGTTTTTGTTGATAATATTACAACGAATCAAAGGAAAGGTTGCAATTTTAAGATCCATAACTTACGTTACAGAGATTTATGAGTTGTTTACTAGGGTAAATATATTCTTTACTAGCTGAATTCCGTCGCTTCGCTCCGGAATCCCGCTAGTTCATCCCGAGGCATGGCCAAACTTGTGGAAAA
>NW_007519674.1:0-235 GCF_000475195.1 Diaphorina citri
GTAAGACTTTTAATCTACCTGTGATGTAGTTTTGAGAAAATTCCTCTTTTTCTTCCTCTCTTTCTTTATTCCTTCTCTGTTCTCCTCTCTTTCTTCCTCTCTCTCTCTTCTCTCCCCTCTTTCTTCCTTTCTCTCTCTCTCTTCTCTCCCCTCTCCCCTCTTTCTTCCTTTCTCTCTCCTCCTCTCTTCCTTTCTCTTTCTCTCTTCGACGCGAGTACAGTAACACGTGCAAATA
>NW_007519675.1:0-235 GCF_000475195.1 Diaphorina citri
TGTGGAGAGGCATTTGTTTCTTTACATAAGATATCTTTGGGGGAGTCAAAAGAAATACCCAGTTACTTACTTCTAAATATACAAGCATCATCCAAGTTGATTTTCCTCTCAATGTAGCAGAGATTATCTCATAGCCTTTGGTAACACAATCTTATCAGTTGCCTGCAAGTTCCTTCGGCTAGTGATTTTGGTCAAAGGGGTAATGTTAGGTCCTTGGATGTTCAAGTGATTCACT
>NW_007519676.1:0-235 GCF_000475195.1 Diaphorina citri
GTTGAGGGTGATGAACTCATGACTATCAGCTGGTTGAGGGTGATGAACTCATGACTATCAGCTGGTTGAGGGTGATGGCATAAAAAAAATGGGGCATAGGAATAATACATTGTGCCAACTGGGAGGGCGAAAGCAGATGTACATATTTAACTAATAATAATAATAATAGTGTTATTTTTTCCAGATCTTTGCCTCAAGAGCTCAGTTATTACAGCAGTAGTAACGAGTGATACTC
>NW_007519677.1:0-235 GCF_000475195.1 Diaphorina citri
ATAATTAGTGGGACCTATTTGAAGCATAAATCACCAATCAATATGAATTTTCCATTTTTGTTGCTTCCCCTATGTGTGTGAGAACATGGAAAAATGAAAATTTGAGTAGGCCATAACACCGGCCTTGGTTGTTGGATTGAGCTCAAACAGTACTACGTTCTTTAAGACCTTTGATATGATGTATCACAAGTAGGGGCTTTTGAGAGAAATAAGAGTAGGTCAATTGTTCTTCAGT
>NW_007519678.1:0-235 GCF_000475195.1 Diaphorina citri
CAAACATAGTTGACCGGCCGTCAATCAACGAGGTGATTTTACCTTAACAACGGAGGTCACATCGCACCATCCCGAAATCAAAGAGAGAAAGGAGGAGAGGATAGAAATTAGACAGTCGTTCGGAGAACGAACCTTATCTTTAGAATAAAGACAGTTCCGAGAATTAAATGACATTTTTGGTTTGCCAACACTCACACTTAACTTATACTTTTTATAGGACTTAAAGTTGGCACGT
>NW_007519679.1:0-235 GCF_000475195.1 Diaphorina citri
TTCAATTTTCGTTTTCATTTGTTAATTTATCATTTTGTTATTTTGTTTTGTGTACCTGTTTGTAAATATTGAAAAAAACCTAATAAAGTGTTATATAATAATAATAATAATAAGGTAAATCCTATCAACAGACTAAATGGACACATTTTGACCATAATAAAACCTTACGTCGATCTAGCTCCTCACAAATGCCCTCACTGACTATGAATCGTTCTTCAAGCTGAGAAGCTTCCTT
>NW_007519680.1:0-235 GCF_000475195.1 Diaphorina citri
AATAAATATTTGATAATGATAAGAAATAATTCGTTGTTCAATATTCCAATATTGTTCTTTTGTTTGACAAGCTTTACTCTAAAGTTCTGGATTGTTCACCCTTCAGTACCTACTTACTGAAATCCTTAACATATGACAAAACCTGGCTACATTCTACCCTTTCTTTCTGCTGTAGTACTGACACTATATTCAAACGAATGTACATTTTGACACTAAACTTGCTCTGTAGATCTTT
>NW_007519681.1:0-235 GCF_000475195.1 Diaphorina citri
CCAATGAATTTCCATTATCAAGCATTTTTGTCCATATATCAGTACAGTAGATTAGATTAGTAAAGGTCGATTTACCGGAAACAAATCCATGTTGGTGTAACGGAAGCAAACCTGATTCAGTAATAAATGGGTTAAGATGTTTTTTGATAATTCTTTCTAGTACTTTGGCACAGATACAAGTTAGACTAATTGGCCTATAGTTACACGGATTGAGCTTGTCACCTTTTTTATAGAT
>NW_007519682.1:0-235 GCF_000475195.1 Diaphorina citri
TCCTCCCCCTACTCCTAATCTACAAACTACTTTCCCCCCGCACACTACCCCTACTTCTAATCTACCCCCTACACTTCCGCCTTCTCCACCTACTATCCCCCCTTTTCTCCTAGAACCATGTTCCCCGCGTGAGATTATTAAGATTGTAAGTTTTCTCCAAAACAAAACTTCGTGTGGAGAAGATGCGATACCTATGACTCTTGTCAAAAAAGTTATCCCTATCATTGCTGAACCT
>NW_007519683.1:0-235 GCF_000475195.1 Diaphorina citri
ATCATTGCGATGTCAAACGTTGCACAAGGAATTGACGTTTCATCATTGAAATATGGACCATCATTATGCCAAAAAACAAAAAGGAATTACCCAAACCCATGATGATACAATATAAGGTAGGATAAAATACAAAATGTATTCCTGAGAAAGCTATAGGAGGGAGTCAGAGTTGAATGTGAAATCACAAGACATCATAAGTCTAACGTGTGCTTATTTAACAACAATTCTCATCATA
>NW_007519684.1:0-235 GCF_000475195.1 Diaphorina citri
ATTTCCCTCAAAAAATAATTCTGTAATCTCTATTCTTATTTAATTATTATCTTTTCCCCTCTCATCCAGCATCTCTTATTGCCCTTCCAAATTCCAAAATTTTTGCAAGGGACAAAATTGTTCCAAGGAGGGGGGAAAGAGAAAACCTTTTTTTTTTCGACTCGCAAAGGTGTAAAGTATTGTCATGTTGGGGAGGTTATAAATATTACCTTTGTATTGGGACATTGGGAGGTAA
>NW_007519685.1:0-235 GCF_000475195.1 Diaphorina citri
TAATTGATAAATAATAATCAATTCAGGAATAAACTCGATCCCGAGACATTCGTAGTAGACCCCAGAAGTCCAGAGTGCTATGGAAAGACCCAAAAGACGAGGGTCCTAGGGATGGCTAGATCCCTGTACAACGAGAAGTTGGTGCACTCAAATAGAACAGTTGCGCTTACTTGTGTGATGTTTCAAAGTCATAGAGCAGGAAAAATGAGGACCAACGGAATTTTTCTTTTTCTTC
>NW_007519686.1:0-235 GCF_000475195.1 Diaphorina citri
TCTATCCGCTCCTCTTTCATCTCCTTTTTCTTCACCCTCTATCTACACCTACTCCTCTTTCCTTCCACCTCTTTTATATCTCTTTCCCTTCTTTTTCTCTTCTTCCTCCTTGTCTTCTTTTCCTTCTCCACGTCCACCTTCCCCATTTCCCTCATGTCAAATTAGTTATTCAAAACGAGAAAGCGAGAAAGAAACTTCTGAACAAATTCTATTGAAAAAAATTCCCACATTTTTT
>NW_007519687.1:0-235 GCF_000475195.1 Diaphorina citri
CATATTTGTATGATGAATGGAGAACGCCCATGAGTAGAACTCGGTTCAGTGAATTCTACTACAATGCAAAGGTCAAGGTAATAGACCTGTCGGAAGAAGAACGGATGGCTGAAAATGTCGAGGCTTCATCTGCAATACAGTATGAGTATGAACTACGAAGATGAAGAAAAAGGGAGGAAGAGGAGGAAAAGGATCACAATGTAAATATGTAGGTACTGTTGAAAAACCGGAAGTC
>NW_007519688.1:0-235 GCF_000475195.1 Diaphorina citri
CAAATTTACTTTGTTCTGGGTTGCCAGTTCACTTAGGTTTTCGATGCATTCCCAGGCTAGTTTGGAACTAACCTTGGGAGATTTGAGGGTGTTCAGAGCAGCTTGGCTGTCTGAGAAAAACGTGATTTGTCTTCCTCTCCAGCCAAGGTCCAGTGCATGCCTGGCTCCCATAAGTATGGCAAAAAGTTCGGCCTGGTACACTGTGGTGAGCGTTCCTAGGCCGGCTGATTGCCTA
>NW_007519689.1:0-235 GCF_000475195.1 Diaphorina citri
TACTTTGGTACCTACTCCCTACTTGAGTCACTACACGTAATTTGAGAAAATACATGTGTTACCTAACCCAAGTCTCGTGCATATGGTACCTACCTATTTGCATGACTGATACCTGTAGTCTAGTGATGGTCCACGTGAATTCAGAAAGAGGAGAAGGCGAAGAAGATAAAACAGGAGCAGAAGAGAACGAAGACTAAAAATTTGAAGTAGGCGAAGACGAAGGGAAAGAAGAAGA
>NW_007519690.1:0-235 GCF_000475195.1 Diaphorina citri
ATTCTCGTTTATCCAGGTTCGACTGTATTTTGTTTATCTGTTTTTAATAATAGGTATGTTACTTATCACCTATCGTACATACATATCGTACCTATGTGATTTCGCGATTATGTTCGCGGATTTGGCGATTATGTTCGCGGATTTGGCGATTATGTTCTTGGCGATTTTGTTCGCGGATTTGGCGATTTTGTTCGCGGATTTCGCGATTATGTTCGCGGATTTCGCGATTATGTTC
>NW_007519691.1:0-235 GCF_000475195.1 Diaphorina citri
ATGTGACTTTCTCGGGGAAGTAAAATCGGAAATAACAGGGCCGCGAGAACAAAGAGAAGAAGGCCGCGATATAAATGTCCATTAAGAGAAGGTTTTGGCCGAATTTGTTTTGCTGACGCGCCTATTTCTTCGCTATTATAGGGAGTATCAACCTTTGCGAATAAAGACGTACTAACAAAGGTTACATGATCAGTATTAGACGCTACAAGTACAGGTAATTGACCACTGAATACAT
>NW_007519692.1:0-235 GCF_000475195.1 Diaphorina citri
GCACGGTTACACGCTTCTTCGCCATGCAGAAGGTCCCGGGTTCGAATCGACAAAAAATCACCCATCGACAAAAAATTGTACCCGTTTTTCGATTGCAAATATTGAGCGACGAAAAAATTGTAGGTACACATTTTTTTATTGCAAATATCTAGGTATCTACATATTTGCAATCAAAAAAATTCAAAGGGTTTCTTTCTGGTGTTCTCAATTCAATTCAATTTATTTTTATTGTACA
>NW_007519693.1:0-235 GCF_000475195.1 Diaphorina citri
GACTAGTAGCCAGGTCATCCATGTAGATGTCCCTGTTGACCACATGGGAAGCAAGAGGATACTTGTTAGCTTCCTCAACAGCTAACTGCTTCACTGTGCGAAGTGCTAACCATGGGGATGGCTTTAAACCGAAAGTGACCGTGTTCAAGGTATAGGGAGAAATAGAATCCTGTGGATTAAAACGCCACAGTATCTTCTGGAACTTTCGGTCCTCTGAACGGACAAGTATTTGCCG
>NW_007519694.1:0-235 GCF_000475195.1 Diaphorina citri
TTAGACACGGAGCGATTTCATAAATCAGCCCGATCTATAAATACACAAGTACCAGAGAGCAATATAGTACATAACTACCAGAGAGCATAAAAATCTAGTACATTAAGTACCTACTATCTAGATTATTCTAGATTCTCTGATAGGAAAAAGTACTTATAAGACTAAACAGCAAACAGTACAATGAGTAGAATGACTATTCAGCTCCTAGTTGTAGGTTGTAGCACAACGATGTTTT
>NW_007519695.1:0-235 GCF_000475195.1 Diaphorina citri
TTTTCGGGGTCCTGTAGGTAGCTATTTAGCTAGGTATAGGTATCTAACGGCGAAATGACAAACAAAGCAATTTATTCTAAAGTGTATCATGGGATTCAAAGGAAAAGTATTGTCAAAGCTAATGGAAATATGACATCAAAGAGGGGAGTATTAAACAAGTACCAATGTGATCTACTTGTGTGGCGTAATGGTCAAAGTTACAGCACCCGGTCATAACCGAGCAATGGAACTTTAT
>NW_007519696.1:0-235 GCF_000475195.1 Diaphorina citri
TTTTATTTCGTAGCAATGAAACAACTGCTACATTAGACGTATGTGGTCTGTGTCGTAGCATGCCCATCCCGTAGTATGTCCCTCATCAGATGGGCAATAAGAGAAACCATACTTCCTAGTGAGGTGCTGGGTCAGCAAGAGAACACCAGAAAGTAATCCGTTGAAATATTTGCAATCGAAAAACGAGTGCAAATTTTTGTCGATTGTGGGATTCGAACCCGGGACCTTCTGCATG
>NW_007519697.1:0-235 GCF_000475195.1 Diaphorina citri
TGCTTTCTTCAGGGCGGCTCTTGAATCATTAGAGAAAAGAGGGCTCTAAGTGATAAGTTGAACCCCTTGACCCGGGACACCTTACCTGATGGAATATACATTGCAGATATTTCCTCAAATTATTTCTAGCTGAGTTTGCTTTTGAGTTAGGTAATTTACGGGTTTTGGGTTTATCATCTTTATTGTTTGGTTCTATGTTGGGAATTGGGCTTGGCATAAATTATTCAGGCTGGGT
>NW_007519698.1:0-235 GCF_000475195.1 Diaphorina citri
ATGATGGATTGCTTAACGCTTCGATTGAAGAAACGGTGACTAAGAAAGGAAATTATAGACCAGGAACGAGTAGAGTGATCGGAAGAAATCAAAGAATGCTGCTACAAGCTGATCATTAGATATGGGCCTTAACCTTAATGAACCACAAGAAGTATAGGTCTACAATAAATGTTTAATAGGCAGTTTGGATGAGTGAAAACAAATAGGCAAAGTTAATATTGATGGACCCCATTGG
>NW_007519699.1:0-235 GCF_000475195.1 Diaphorina citri
AGTTCCCATGTCAAATTTGATAAATCCCTCGAAAATATGAATTGAACTATTTTTTGATTACATTATTTGGATCGTCCACAGTGCTTGATTAACCCTTCACTGCTAGAAGAGTTCCTTAATATCATAGACATGTTTATTCCACGATTCCAATTAAACGAACTAACTAAAGCTACTGAAGTAAAAGTACCTAGTTACTAGATAATGAAAGTGAACATGACAAGAACATAGAAAGCAT
>NW_007519700.1:0-235 GCF_000475195.1 Diaphorina citri
AAGATTACGGTCACGTATGATCTTATGGTGATTAGGCATACTGATCTTATGACGATAGATATCATCTTTGGTGATATAGGTATACCTACTGATGGTATACTTACATACATAGTGTGATTGGGTACACTGGAATAAGTAGGGAGATACGAGTATTATAAGTGGTACCGCGGAGACTGTTGCCAACACTTGTTCTGATAGAGGTATGTGGCTCATTTACGAAATCTACATGAGGACC
>NW_007519701.1:0-235 GCF_000475195.1 Diaphorina citri
AAAAATCTGGTGTGAACATCACACGACTTTCCTTATCCTATTGAATGATGCTTATTTGAGTGTTCATTTACCCTAACTTTTACAATATCTCTAACTGTCGCTATAGCTGAAAACCGCCAAAAAACGGTCGAAATCTGTCCAAAAGCGGTCAAAATAACACCAAGCGCAGCAACGATCTCAACCAAACGTTTTGTGTCGCATCCTTGTCACATTTGACAGCTACACACCAAATTTC
>NW_007519702.1:0-235 GCF_000475195.1 Diaphorina citri
AAAGAACAAAGTTGGACTGGAAGGAGGAGAGAAGGGAAAAGAGAAGAAGTGACGAGAAAGAGAGAAGAAGAATTAAGGAGAATAAAAGGAAAGAGACGTAGGGAAAGGAGGTAAAAGACGGAGGACGATAGAAAGAGAGGGTGGATGAGGACGAAGGAAACAAGCAGGGTCCGTCCCTCCGGGAATTTTATAGCCCGTAGTGATTACAGAAAATCAGTACCTATGTACCTGCCTA
>NW_007519703.1:0-235 GCF_000475195.1 Diaphorina citri
CCTAGGGGATCTATCCCCACACAGCTCATCACTGGCTAATCTTAAACCTACATAGGAACTGCCTCTCCCTCCTCCTCCTCTCTTCTCCACCCCTCCCTTCTTGTCCAACTCTAGACTGTTCTGACGGCGTAGCTCATACTCCAAATCCTGAGGAGAGAAAACAAGATTCATTAATTTAAGGTGCTCCCGAAAGTATTGAAGTTTGGTGGGGGGCCCTCAGATAACTCTCGGTTTG
>NW_007519704.1:0-235 GCF_000475195.1 Diaphorina citri
GAATTAAATCAGAGAGAAAGATGGAAGGAGAGGGATGGATGGAAATAGTCCAAAAATTTACTGTGCCATAAATAAAAAGCTGAGCCATTTTTCCCTATTTACCCTTTTTTTTGACAGGACAGAAAAATAAAATGGTACCTAACTCTAGTCTTCATGACAATTGTAATCCCTCAGGATATCAGCAACTTTCACAGCTCTCAGCAAAATCCTCACTCCCTCCCTACACCTCCGATGG
>NW_007519705.1:0-235 GCF_000475195.1 Diaphorina citri
TTGCGTTTTCGGGATATTAGGGCCACTTTAGGAGCCATCTTTAGCAAATTTTTACCGTTCTTACTCACAGTAGATCAAGGCTCTTGATAAATTGATTTACCCACTGCCTATACATACATTAACATAATCTTTGTTTGCCACCAAAAATATGTATAGGGCAATAAATTATCTGTGGCCAAAAGGTCCAACTTTTTTGAGTTTTAAATTTTGAAATAAATAAAATAATAAATGAATT
>NW_007519706.1:0-235 GCF_000475195.1 Diaphorina citri
ACATTCCACCTAGTATTTTGACACTTGTGTTTGTTTCTTATAATCTCTTCTTTTCTCTTTCTCTTTCTTTCTCTCTCTCTCTTTTTCTCTCTCTTCTTTTCAACCTTTTTACCTCATTTCCCCTTTTCTATTCTTTCATGAACTAACTTCTAAATAATTATAACAAACCTGATTCATTCCAGCATTAGCAAACAGCAATGTTGGATCATCAGATGGTATGACACAGGATGAATGA
>NW_007519707.1:0-235 GCF_000475195.1 Diaphorina citri
AACTACTCCACACTCATGACATCTAAGTCCAATTGAAGTGAGTTGGAACCAATCTTACCAACCTCAGTAGAGAATGGAGTAGAACCTGGAAGTTGGTGGTTCGAGTTAAAGTCAGGTTATAAAAGCTAACGAGGTACGTATTAATCTAGGAGCAACGTTTGTGACGAGCATTTGTTAACACAGAATTCCTCATCTTGGAATTTGGAAGCTTTCACCTCACGTAAGTTTTTGTAAT
>NW_007519708.1:0-235 GCF_000475195.1 Diaphorina citri
TACGTTACGGTTTTACTTAATCAGATTTCTGCGATAAAATCAGGCACAGTAGTCTCTCTGCATGTGCAGGTCAAAAAGAGGAAGTAAAAAGAGTACGAAATGGAGATATAAATTTATCAAGATTTCAGAAGGTCTGACCTTCGAAAGTAATCTGAAAACCAAGCCATCAATATCAATGCAATCTTCTTTCCTCTTTACGTCCCTTTTCTCTCCATCTTCGTCTTTTTCCCTCTAT
>NW_007519709.1:0-235 GCF_000475195.1 Diaphorina citri
TCCGCGAACATAATCGCGAAATCCGCGAACAAAATCGCCAAATCCGCGAACATAATCATTTTTTTTTTTTTTTTTTTTTCCAAATCCGCGAACATAATCACGAAATCCGCGAACATAATCGCGAAATCCGCGAACAAAATCGCGAAATCCGCGAACAAAATCGCTAAATCCGCGAACATAATCGCGAAATCCGCGAACATAATCGCGAAATCCGCGAACAAAATCGCCAAATCCG
>NW_007519710.1:0-235 GCF_000475195.1 Diaphorina citri
TTAGCTTTGTCCCCATACTCAGTCAGGTTTTGTATCCAGACGAAAATTCTCTATGTAACCTCAGGCTTGGAAAAGGTGTGAAGGAAATTGATAAAGGTGAAAAGGTAAAATTGTGTAGGCAAAGTTCAGGTAGAGGAAATCAAGAGAAGGACTGGAAAAAAAAATCAGTAATATCAACACTGAATTTCACAAAAAAGGTACCTACCTAATTTTGTCGGTGTGCGCTCAGGAAAAG
>NW_007519711.1:0-235 GCF_000475195.1 Diaphorina citri
TTTCCTGCCGTATTCTGTCCTGGACACTTCGCTTGGATAGGGATAGTTTTGGCAGACCTTGAAAAGAACAAGAAAAAAAATGGGGGTATATTTCAAAATATTGTAAATGCTAATCATTTCTGGTGAAGCAGAACTCAAAAACATTCGAGTATATCACAGCAGTAGAATACTAGTGGTTCTGTGAACTGTATACCTCACACAGACTAAAAATGGACCCAGCTCAGTATATGGACCC
>NW_007519712.1:0-235 GCF_000475195.1 Diaphorina citri
ACTTCTTGTGAACAACGTGCGTGATGTATTGAAATATTGAAAACCATTTGACACCTCTAATCTTCTTCTGTTTAACTATTAATCAGAGAAAATGCAAAATATTCATTGAATACAAAGCGAATTAATCACAACAGCATTTTTTCAAATTGTTTAGGTGAGTCTAGAGAGGAAATCAGAAGAAGAACAAGCAGCAGAAGAATGCCAAGTGATGTTACCTATGACTTTATACACATCC
>NW_007519713.1:0-235 GCF_000475195.1 Diaphorina citri
TCTGTGAAAGAATAGAAACACTTTTATGGTGGATTTCACCAATGACTTAATGAGAGATTACACTAATGGGAGAATTTTTAATCATTCAATAAGGAGTTTTGAATAATACAAAAGGAGTTTTTAATGATCCAAAAAGGAGTTTTTAGTGATCTTAAACGGAGGGTTTTTAAAAACTTCTGTGTGGATCATTAAAAACTCCTTTTTGGATCATTAAAAATTCTCCCATTAGTGAAAT
>NW_007519714.1:0-235 GCF_000475195.1 Diaphorina citri
ATTGGTCCAGATGTTTTTATGTGTTAGTTGTTGTTTCCTGTGATAAAGTGAGAAATATCTGTAACTATCTGTTGTAATACGACTAATATTATATTCGATTGAACAAAAATAATTTTATCTATTTTTTATTACCTTAGTTTTGTATGTTGTGCTGTATTTTTCCTTTGTATAAATAATAGGTATTTATATATTTTTTGCAATATTAATCTTTACTTTTAACATTTAAATATTAAAG
>NW_007519715.1:0-235 GCF_000475195.1 Diaphorina citri
GGACTCAGGAAATTGCTCAGCACCAGCCGTCTGCCGCTTATTCCTAAGCATTTGAAAATAATGACACAATCATTTCAAGGATAAAATTGAAAACGTGTGGCAAATTAGTCTTCGTTCAACTTGCTTTCACCACCTTCCTCCTCCTCCTCCCCCTCCGCTTTCTTTTCAATCTACTTCTCCTTTTCCTCCTTCTCTTCATCCTGCTTCTTCTACGATTATTGCATTCTTTAGTCCC
>NW_007519716.1:0-235 GCF_000475195.1 Diaphorina citri
CATTAGAACGGAAAATGAAAATTGAATTTTCGACCTTTTACAGTTATTTTTTCGGAGTTTTGACCTCAGATTTGGATTATTCACTACTTTTTACGTAGAAATCGACCATTTAATAATAATTTTTACCCATTTGCAACTGCTCCATTAGGTATGTACCTATATGTAGGTACTTACTACACCTACAGACATTATAAGTAAAACCACTATCTCTGAAAATAACTTACCCAAATCAAAC
>NW_007519717.1:0-235 GCF_000475195.1 Diaphorina citri
TTTGGTGCAAAATTTTCAAAATATCCACCTAAAATATTTTTAAAATCTAAGTATATATGAGATTTTAGAGAACAATTTTGAGATCACTGCTCAAGTGGAGCTTAATTTCCATTTGATGACCTTTCATAATACTTAGGTACAAATAGGTCCAATAAGAAAAAAATACATGTTGAAGTGCTTGGTGCTCAAAACTGGTACAAATTCAAGCTCATGAAAATTGGTTAGGTTAAACTTT
>NW_007519718.1:0-235 GCF_000475195.1 Diaphorina citri
GGGCGGTTTGTGGTAATATTATTAAAATAATTTAATATTATTCAATGCTTAAGGTAGGAAAAACCACATACCTACTTTATTTTTTCATTTTTTATAAGTTTTAACAGCAAAAAAGATGAATGTCCAGTTTCACCCCTGGACTCTCATCTTTATTGACGTTTTTTGTTTGACCTTTGAATACAATTTTAATTTTTAAATTTTCCCTACAAGTGCTTATGTTTCAATTCACCATAGG
>NW_007519719.1:0-235 GCF_000475195.1 Diaphorina citri
GTGAAAAATACCATAATAACATCATTGGGTAAGTTTTGGTAAGTTCCGAACATTTCCGAGTGAAAAATTAAATAATATTATAATAACATCATTAGGTATGTTTTGGTAAGTTCTGATCATTTCCGAGTGAAATACATCATAGTAGGTAACATAATAAAATTGGTTAACTTTCATGTAGCTGGTCCTAACCAACTTTGGATATTATGTATCACCTCATCAGGTAAAACCCGGCATT
>NW_007519720.1:0-235 GCF_000475195.1 Diaphorina citri
CAATCCTAGTGGAGGTATTTTACCGGTGTATGGCTTAATATTTACGTGCCTTACAACGCGCGCTGTGCACTTAGAACTCACCCAAAGTGAGTCCGGTACCGATTTAGTCTTGGCTTTTCGGCGATTCATCGCTCGCCGAGGTAACATTATCCAACTGCTTTGCGATAATGCAATGTCATTCAAACTATTAGAAAACGTCACAAACAGTTTGTACGATAACTTAAATAGCAAGAAA
>NW_007519721.1:0-235 GCF_000475195.1 Diaphorina citri
AAGAAAAATTCCGATGGTCCTCATTTTTCCTGCTCTATGACTTTGAAACATCACCCAAGTAAGCGCAACTGATCTATTATTGTGATAATATAAGTAGGACCTATTTTACCAGCAGATACCTACCTACATACCATCCTAGATTCACACTAATAATCTCCATGCAGTATGAAGGTTATTCAACTTTGTGCTTCATGGGAAATAATTGTCAAGTTCATTGCAAGGTACATCTATCTAG
>NW_007519722.1:0-235 GCF_000475195.1 Diaphorina citri
AGGGATCAGCTGATCAGTCATCAGGTGACAGTGTCTACACCCCCACCACTGTCACTATCAGCAACAACAACAACACCTGTTGCTGTTGCCTTATTCCTGGACTTGGATCTCAGAGAAGAACACACCGTAGAAATTTGATGACTCGCTGCCTGCTGCTACAACAACAACAACAACAACAACAACACCTACACTCAGTTTCCCTTGAAAATGTCTATGAAATAGACGAAACTCCGAG
>NW_007519723.1:0-235 GCF_000475195.1 Diaphorina citri
ATCAGCAATGTCCGTCCCGATATCAGTTGAACAAAATCTAAATTGACCTCCGGTGTTCCAGTTATGCGAAGTTTTTTTATCTTATTGTTACAAATTGCACTTGTTTTTGTGATATCCACGTTCAACTGTTTCATGCATTGATTTGAATCCCAGTGTAGAATACAGGGTGACATTGGGAGAAGGTGATGATCAGAAAATATCGTCATTAGAAGAAAAATACAACATGCAAATTAAT
>NW_007519724.1:0-235 GCF_000475195.1 Diaphorina citri
CAGGAGCGGCTCATCAAGAACAAGACGCTGCTGAACGTGATAGAACCCGTGCTGGAGAACAAGTCGATGGCCATCCTGTTGACAATACTGCAGAGAAGAGTGGAGTATGACAAGGATGTGCTATTCCAGTTTACACAATTGAGGAAGCAGCTGAATGTAGATGAGGAGTACACGGTGGCCCCTCTACTCATGAAGTACTCGCATTCGATACACCAGGTAAGAAAACTGCTGAAAT
>NW_007519725.1:0-2939 GCF_000475195.1 Diaphorina citri
AAAAACACACCACGTTGAAAAAATTGACGCCAAGATATTTTTCACAAGTTTATTTTTCGATATCCCCCCAAAAATACGATAAAATTAAAATATCCCCCATATCCCCCCAAAAAAACACGTCACATTAGGATAAATTAAAGCCAAGATTATTTTTTTTCCCTGAAGTTTATTTATTTATCTTTCCAAGTTATTCCCCTATTTGTTCTTCTTATTCCGATCGGGTTTCGTCGCCTTCTTGTCATCTTTCCCTCGGGTGAACTCGGCAAAGCTCGTGCCTATTCGGGCCAGGGTGTACAACACGAGACCCAGGCCGAGTGTACAACTCGCGATCACATCGAGTTGACTCGTCTGGTACCAGGGGAGGCTCGTGGCTTTGGTTTTGAGGTGGGGGGCACCTCGGTGGGCGATGACGTATTCGATGCTGCGTATTGCTTTCTGGAGGGGATGAAGGGGCTCGGAACGGAAGATCGTGGAGAGGCGTTGCACGTTGGTTTTGTATCTGAGGGGAGAGAAGAGACGATGTTGTTTAAGACTTTAAATAGATTTCGCATTAGGTACTTGAAAGAACAAATTTCAGGCTGGTATCCCCCTTGTTTAAAGTTCCCCAGCCAGACTTATACAAAAAAATCTGGTGTGAACATCACACGACTTTCTATTACATTTGCGGAATACGTATTTGAAAAAAAAAAAAAATGAAAATTTTTATCCAGATGTCATCATGATTTATCAGACCGTATCTGAGCGCTGCCTACGTGCTTGCCGATTTTTGGTCTGAAAATTTCCTATCTTAAAATTACTCCCCGTGTATGATGTGGCGATCTATTAAAAAAGTGTCCAAAAATTGAAACTTTTTTTTTGAAAATTTTTCTAAGTCCAAAATCGACCGCCTACGCGGGGGTAATTTTTGACCGACCAAAATTTCCTATCTTAAATACTCCCCCGTGTGATAAGGAAATATATTAAAGTATGAAAAAAAAATTATTTTTATTAATATTTTCATTATTATTATATTATATTATTATATATTATTTTATGATTTCTTTTTTTTCCTTTTTTTGGAAAATTTTCTAAGTTCGAAGCAACATTGACTTTGGTTGATATCTGGATGAGTGATTGTCCGGATTTTACCAAACATGTTTACAGTCGCGTCTTGGACCTTACCGGTATATCATACCAATTTCATCGCTTTTGACGACTAACCGTTATTGAGATAGTTTTGTATACCACTTTTCCAATTTTCCCATTTAAACTGTGAGTACACACATACATACGTACCGTGTACTTACTACATACATACATACGGAACAGACCATGGATAAAAACCACTGTTTTTGGAATCCAGGGACCCCAAACGGATAGTTTCCAACCATTTCCCGATTTTTGAAAATTTGGACCGAGTTGCAATTACTTTATTACATAGTAGTAGCTCGCGGGCTATACTAGTAATAGAAAGTAAAATACAAAATCAAATCATGAATGCTTTTTGTAGTAAAGCAGAGAGCTTTGTTCTCAACTTTTGTGGGTATACACAGGCATTAGGCGTTATTTTTTTACTATACAATTCTCATGCTAATCGTGAATTATCAAATCTTACACGTGGTATAGTCCCGCCACTGGTCGCTACTCATAACTCCGCTGTTAATCGAACCCGTACCTCCAGCGGTCGGCAATCCCAGTGCTGATACGCCACTCGGCCCACCGGAGGTTGCTTAAGTTTAGAACATAAATCCAATTTCCAACGTACTGTGGGCTCATACAGGCTGGTTGTACTTTCCGTCTCGAGCTCCTCATAATCCAAACACATCAAAGTCCACCATCCAGCCCATTAACCCTCTTCTCTGCTTTCCTGGGCCGTGTTGTTTCTGGTCGCCGCAAATAGCGGTACGATGCAGCGGCGGCGATGGGCGAGACGGCGTGATAGAATGGACTCGGAACGCGGAGCGTGAACGCCCCCCGTGCGTGGATGAATAGGCGACACCTTTTGGGTGAGCTGCAGGAGGAAAAGTTGAACGAAGGAATCGAAAATGGAATAGACCTAATTATTGGTTGCTCATAGCTCCTTGCAGAATGAGAACTGAAAAGTCCCTTTACTCCCTCAGTCTAAACAAGGTCTTATGTAGTTTGGTACAATAGTTTTTTAAAAATAGAATTACAAGTACAGTTACTGACCGACAAAAATCTGGTGGGGTACGTCTTAGGTACCTGAAAAGGTCCAAAAGAATTTACATGGTGGTAAAAAGTTACTGAATAACCGGCTAAGTCTAAACGGACTCTTTCATACGACACAGTGTAAAAACCCGTTGGGGTTTGAAACCCGTCAGCTCAGTCAATTTGTAAAATAACTTCAAAGTATGAGTGAACGCGTCCTGTAACTCTAAAGTAGAGCAGTAGGCCACTCGGTCCGTCAATAGATAAAAGCGGTACCCCGTGCTAATCACTGCCTCTTACAATCCCAGGCCGGGCATATCCTTTGTGCGATACGTCGATAATGCACAGTAGACCTCGTTGCTCAAGACACCTCTAAGCTGTCAGGTCTCGACTCTCTTCCTCGTCATTCGACGGTGGTTACAAATTTGAGCGTTCACCACCAAGGGCGTCTTGCTATAAGATCCACTCACGGTACATCAACCCTATCTGTGCTAAGCTGAATTAAAGGTTCCTTAAAATCTAAGAGTCATTCGGAAGTTAAAAAGTTTTATAAATAAATAAAGGGGAGAAGTTTTATAAAAAAGGATTTTAAAACCATTGGATGAAGTTAAGAAGTTTTTTTCAAGTTACAACGGCTTGGGAATAAAGCATTTGCCTTATCTTAACCATTTTGAAATTGATCCATGATAGGCTGAATGTCAAGTCTTCAATGACCAAGCTATGATGGGAAACAGTTGACAAAAAAAAAAAAATCAAAGGCGTTTACGATAATGTAAGCACACACTACAACT
>NW_007519725.1:7172-10265 GCF_000475195.1 Diaphorina citri
TTGGTTGTTGTTGTGGTTGTTGTTGTTGTTGTTGGTGTGTTTTGTGTTGTTGTTGTTGTGTTTTGTTGTTTGTTGTTGTGTTGTTGTTGTGTTGTTGTGGTTGTAATTACCGCCTAGAATGGTGACTCTTCAATTGTGTCACAGTTCCAAGAGAACCGGTGAAACTAATGTGTTCCGTACCCGCAATCGGTCCGTACCCAGCACCCCCCGCCCTGTCGGGCCATTCACCACCACCAATTACGGTCAGGGAGATAGTTTAGCATAGATATTCTTTCTCTTTTGGGTCCATTCTAGCCCAGATAATACTGAAACTAAAAACTATTTATGTATTTATAAGATTTAAACTTTCTTTACGATGTTTGATTTATATCGTAAGTTTATTGTTTAATTTTGGATTAGTTTATATGTATCCAGTTAATTAACCTGTGATTGTGTCCAGATTACGCTTAATTTTCATTTTGTTTGGTGCTTATTATTGTAGTTGTGGAAGAATACCATTTTTTTTATTAGGCGGTAATAGTGATTGTGGCTTAATATACTTGTTGTTATTCACCGAGAGTTGATCACGAGGTGTCGTAGTCTAAGGGCCAAGCTAAAGGGCGGGCCACGCCTTAAGATAGGACTTGCTATTACAAGGAGCAAGAGCCTTGCTGACGAAAGAGGGTAGGGACAGAAGGCAGAAGAAAAGGAAAAGCTAGCTTTCGTGGGAATCTTAATGTCAAGGGGAGATAGTTTGGAATTTTTTTTTTTTGTTTTTTTTTTTTTTGGTAGTAAGGTTGTAGGTACCTATCGCGTATGTTAAACGGAGTTCTGACTACCTCTCGCTCTTTAAAACAAGTATTTATGATCCTATTCCGGGCTCAGATGGTAGAGTACGGAACTTCACAATGGGATCTCTTACGAGCCTCTGGCAGGGCTGTGACAGAGACTGTGGCTAACCCTTCAATTGGTGAACTTGTATTCTGACACTGGCCACCAGTTTTTAGTAGGTTTATAGTTAAACTGGTCGAGAAGTATAGGGCAGAGGAGGAGAAGAGAAAATGCCGTGGAAAAGGGTAAAGTAAAACCACGCAGTATTATTTTGGTTGGTTGTAGGGTGATGTTCTCCTCACCTAAGAAAACCCTTTGCTGATGACCCATGCCAAGTTACCTGTTGAGATTTGGTGAGTCTGGAGCTCCCCAGTCGCTAGCGCGGTAGAACCTACAAAGTTGTTAGATCTTATCCGCGATAGGTCGACTTATGCCGCGATGGTAGGCGGTGGATTCGAACACAGTCTGAATTCAATAGTTATGCGAACGTACGCGGTGTCATTTACGCTACTCGACTGGTCGGAAGGGGCGTTGTGGAGAAACGCTTCCGGTGCGGACGCGTACGGGTTAATTCACTACGGGGCATAGGTCGAAAGGTAAACTAATATGGGGATAACAGAATGTAAAAACAAAAGGTTCACACTGGTGTGCGAACGACAACTGAATACAGCGGTTGTCGATTTTCCTCTTTTTAAGGGGTGCATAGAAAGGAAATGTTACCCCTGAGTCTTCTCCCTTTTAGCAGAGATAAGGCTTTTCGCTTTTTCATGAATATGTAGATTTGAGTTGATTATTTCCCAGGCAAAGGGAAAAAATTCTGGGAAGTTAATACAGTAAAAGTGTCTTTACAATGCTAAAGAAAAAGGAAAAGTTTTTTCCCGCTCTCAATCCAATATCTGGAGGTTGTCTTCCGGCATGTACGCATAGAGTCTTTACTACCCAGATAGGGGAAAAACCCTGGGAGAGAATCGGGGGGGGGTGCTGACCCGTTTGGTTTTTCAAATGGCTAATGTGGGTATATTGATTGCGTGCCGGGAAGAAATCAGGCAGGAAGGGAGAATTAAGTAGGGGATGTGACTGGTCAGTTGGGGGGGCGATTTTGTCTCATCGTTCCCTGGCGATAACATAAGCGAAGCCACAGACAGTGGCGGGGAGTGGCGAGCGAGCACAGCGCCAGCCTAGGACAGACTAGGGGTAATCTGGTTCTGAATAGGGTTTGGACCAGCTGGATATATGACAGTTTAATTTCCGAAAAATGGTCCTGGCTTTTACACCACGTTTAAAACCAGGCGTTTTGATCTCGGTTTTTTCGGACCAAAAACCCCCCTAAAAGAAGTGTAAAGGAGTGTTTACTGGAGGACAAGGAAAATCCTGGGAGGATCCGACAATGGTATCTCATTCGGAGTCTTACACAGGATGGAAGGGAAAATTCCGGGAGGTCTGACCCGTTGTATTTACAGTAGTATAGTCTAATAGTGGGTACTCTATTTAAATTTCCAGGAAAAGGGGTACCATCCTGTAGGAGGCCAAATGGTTAGTTTTTGGGTCTTGGATGAGAAACCAGGATGAAGGGGGAAAACCCTGGGAGAAGAATCGGGGGGGTCTGACCCCGGTTAGGTTATTTAAGTAGTCTAATAGGGGTAGTTTATTCTGCGGGCAAAAGGGAAATCCTGGAGATCCGGACCGAATGTATCTCTTGAGGTCTTATACTACCAGGATAGGGAAAATTCCGGGGAGGTCTTGGACCCGGTTGTATTCAATAGTATCAGTGCTAAGAGTGGGTATCCCTATTTCCAAGGGCAAGTTGTTGTTGTTGTTGTTGTTGTTGTTGTTGTTGTTGGTGTTGTTGTTGTTGTTGTTGTTTATTTTTCACACTCATCTTAGAAATTAAAGAAAAAAGTGATATCCCCCCAAAAAACACGTCACGTTGAAAAAATTGACGAATTTTTTTTTTTTTTTTCCCCTCAAATTTATTTATTTTCAAAGTCTATTTTCCTATTTGTTCTTCTTATTCCGGTCGGGTTTGGTCGGCTTCTTTTCGTCTTTCCCTCGGGTGAACTCGGCCAAGCTCGTGCCTATTCGGGCCAGGGTGTACAACACGAGACCCAGGCCGAGTGTACAACTCGCGATCACATCGAGTTGACTCGTCTGGTACCAGGGGAGGCTCGTGGCTTTGGTTTTGAGGTGGGGGGCACCTCGGTGGGCGATGACGTATTCGATGCTGCGTATTGCTTTCTGGAGGGGATGAAGGGGCTCGGAACGGAAGATCGTGGAGAGGCGTTG
>NW_007519726.1:0-235 GCF_000475195.1 Diaphorina citri
GTCTGCAATCCATCGTGGAATGTTCACTTCTGTCAGCAAGTCAATTTCAGTCATCCACCTTTGAAAGGCGATCTGTATCTCCTCATGAACTTCGTCATTCCAAGAGAGTGACTGCTGCCAAGTCTGTTGGACAAGTAATTTGGGAATTAATGCTACGCAGCTAACAAATCCAATAGGATCGAATAGCCTATGGGCTGCACTTAGTAAGACCTTTTTTGTTACCTTCTGATACTGC
>NW_007519727.1:0-235 GCF_000475195.1 Diaphorina citri
TATGGCGTCTTTAGCTCTTCAACATTCCCCTCTCTTCCTCTTCCTCCTCTCGTTCTCTTTCTCTTCCTCCTTCTCTTTCTCTCTGAGTCTACCCCCCTTCTTTCTCTCTCTCTCTTTTCTTTTTTGCTGAACAAAGATGTGAAGAGTTATAAATGAGGAGAGAGAGAGAGATTAAGGGGAAGGATAAGAGTGAGAAAGAGTAAAGGGGAGGGAGAGAGAGAATCATCAAGTGTTT
>NW_007519728.1:0-235 GCF_000475195.1 Diaphorina citri
CGATAGCAAATCAGTCGGTCGAAACGTAACGTGACGTTTTGATCCTAGAAATCGGATTTAGTGTAACTGCAGCCTTATCTAGGTGGGCAGGTGGGCAATTGAAATCCTCTGTTGAAATCCTCCATAAAGGAGGCAGTTGAAATCATCTGTTTTTGGAGTTTTTAGAAAATGCCAGGTAAATCTCAAGTGTGTCTATCTCGATTTTGAAGATTGGGCCTGATGGTATAGTAAAGTG
>NW_007519729.1:0-235 GCF_000475195.1 Diaphorina citri
TTATCTTGCCAAATACAATGAACTCTATTACAAATACACCCAGTATATCTATGAAACACACGGACCTAACTATCCCTACAGATTCCTTCTCTTCCCTTACGCACCTGAGGACCGTATCTCTTATATCAACTATCTGAAATCGCAATGTAGAAGTGTGCCTAAATGGTGGCCATACAGTCTTGATGATTGGAATAACCCATACAATATCCATGACTTCATCAACTATCCAATCAGA
>NW_007519730.1:0-235 GCF_000475195.1 Diaphorina citri
AAAGTCTACATCAAAACCACACTTTACATAATATAAAAGCGTAAAAGGTACAAACATTCAGTAGTATAGCAATAAGTGGCTACATAAAAGCACCAAATAACAAAGCATGGAATCCAAAAAGTCCAACATCACCGATATTTCTACAGGACAAGACGAGATGAACCATGGACCTTTAGCTAGATGACCACAAGATGAAGGCGTCACTTATCTGAACCAAACTGCGCGTCTCTTTGAA
>NW_007519731.1:0-235 GCF_000475195.1 Diaphorina citri
GAGTTTCCAGAGTGGATACTTTATCACAATCACTGTGGAAATGCTCAGCTTGGCAGAACACACACTCCAGTCTTCTTTCCTTTGGATCCGGCCCGAATGGCTTTTGTCTCTCGCTTCGTCGCTTATTTGGCACTGAGCGACCAGGAAATCGGTCATTGGATTTAGAAGATTGAGCTCTGTTTTGAACAAGTAAAAGGTGTCGGCCCCTGCTACGACCACTGATAGGAAGATTTCT
>NW_007519732.1:0-235 GCF_000475195.1 Diaphorina citri
TGTGGTTTCCAGCCACATTGTTGTTTACCTACAAAGAGTGCAAAGTCATGTCACAGTTTACAATTCACGTCACATGACTCGTTCCGAATGCAACATGCCAATAATGATAACTAATGACATATAAAGTGACATGTGGAAATATAACATAACATAAATAGACTATAATATCCTGATGGAGGAAGCAAATTATTGCAATTAATTCATCAATTAACTACCTACCTACCTTGTTAACAAT
>NW_007519733.1:0-235 GCF_000475195.1 Diaphorina citri
AACATATTTGGCCACCACACTGCATTTTGAGCTCGCAATTTGGCTTTGTTCATACCTAAATGTCCTTTGTGGCATTTAGGTTCACGAACGTGAAGGATTAGACGGTCTGAGGTTTTCGAAACCATTCTTTAACAATGTAGAAGGCAGGACAGTTACATGTGCACCACTAATAAGTCCCAGTTCTTGATCAATTCTCGGTAATGGATGATTCTGACGTTTGATATTGTCATTTAAT
>NW_007519734.1:0-235 GCF_000475195.1 Diaphorina citri
GTTGTTGCCGATCAAATAAGCGACCACAAGTTCAAACACTTGGTTCATCTGTGAATGAGTATGTAAGACTAGGAAATGGAAAAAATCTAAACACATCAACCAACCCCTCAACCAGTTTTGTAATTGGTAGTTTTGGAAATGTGAGTCAGGTTGTAAAATAGACACAGATCGTATTGAAGCAATTCAAAAATTGGTTCCACCAAAAAATATCAAAGAGCTTCAATCCATGCTAGGG
>NW_007519735.1:0-235 GCF_000475195.1 Diaphorina citri
TTTTTTTTTTTTTCAATTCGACGGAAAACATCTGAACGAACTAATAAACAGTAAAAATGACTTTTTATGAGGATTTTTATTGGATGTCCGAAGATTGTAGACCAAAATTTTTTAAAATTTTCGCCTGCGGCGCTGTTCATTCAAGTTCTCTTATTTTTATAATAGCGCTTATTTTTAAATTGCTCAAATAGGACTGAAATATCCCTTTACTCTAGCATTTTGTTGTCAAATTCTC
>NW_007519736.1:0-235 GCF_000475195.1 Diaphorina citri
GGCCCTCAGGTTACTTGATCCAGCCACCAGACAAGCCTATGAGAATACTCGTGTTGGTAAAGAGGGTATCCCCACATATGCTGAGATACTCAAATTCATTCAAGGTCGAGTGGCCACAAGCGAACTCATGCCACAAGCCCAAGGTCAATCTAGTGCAAAAACCTGTCCTCATCCTCATGTGAGTAAATCACAACCTGTAAAAAGGGCCATGGTAGCCACCGTACCCAAGGATCGT
>NW_007519737.1:0-235 GCF_000475195.1 Diaphorina citri
TTAAATTACACCAACTTAGTAGGTAATTGTTTAGAAATTTTGAAATCATTGCAAACTTTCAAAAGTTTGGTCCGTTTCCGTCACGTCAGTTACCTGTCGGAAAACTTGGATTATAGCAAATAAGTAGTTTTTCTCTCTACCTAGGTATAATAAAATCTAGATTTACTCACTTCATAAAGAGTTCGGTACATAATATTTAAATTGAGTTTGTTTGTAAGTAAGTACCTATCTAACT
>NW_007519738.1:0-235 GCF_000475195.1 Diaphorina citri
ACTATCGAATTTGTCTCGGAGTTTGTGAGTATATCCCGTGTAGTTAGGAGGCATCACAGGTGATATGCTGAACGCATCCATGGTTTCAGCTTTTCGGTTCAGTCCTAAGGCGTGCCAGATGTCATCTTCAGGTTTGTCAATACGATAACGTCTGGGAAAAAGAAAAGGGAACTTGTTAGAAGGGTACGGACATAGTGGTCATATCAGTCACTGGAATCTTCAAACAATACTTCTG
>NW_007519739.1:0-235 GCF_000475195.1 Diaphorina citri
TTGTGCCTCGTCCTCATCAGACAGACTAGTAGCCAGGTCATCCATGTAGATGTCCCTGTTGACCACATGGGATGCAAGCGGATACTTGTTAGCTTCCTCAATAGCTAACTGCTTCACTGTGCGAAGTGCTAACCATGGGGATGGCTTTAAACCGAATGTGACCGTGTTCAAGGTATAGGAAGAAATAGAATCCTGTGGATTGAAACGCCACAGTATCTTCTGGAACTTTCGGTCC
>NW_007519740.1:0-235 GCF_000475195.1 Diaphorina citri
AGATGCATAATGCTTAAGAAAACGTACCTACATATTATACAAAGAACATTATACATATTACACAATATTAACCCAAAAATAATCCAAACAATTTAAGTCACAATGGTCAATGAAGGGCTAATAAAAATAAATTCACTATGACAATATTTACATTAATCCAAAATACACTTTGGTAAAAGTCATCAGGTATATCAAAATTATCTAGTATCATAAGGTTAACAATGTACATAATAGA
>NW_007519741.1:0-235 GCF_000475195.1 Diaphorina citri
CGTGGTCTAAATTCAAGTGTAGGACGTTGTAGGGCTCATGCACAGGTTTACCAAGTCCCATCACAGTACATGCCATTACTATTTATGGGCATTAGAGTGAACTTTTGAGTTGTATGGCCGCCATACACGCCATATATACACGCTACGCCACTGATTAAGCCCCTTGAACAATTAACCATCATTAATCTCATTCTCTCCCCAGGAGCTCCTGCTATGATGGAATCCAGTCAGAGGA
>NW_007519742.1:0-235 GCF_000475195.1 Diaphorina citri
CAGTACAAATTGTTTACAAAGGGTCATTACTTTGACAAAATTTGAGTTTGTCAACATTTATGTAGTCAGTGTTATACAGCTAGAGCTTAATAGAACGACTCGGTGTCTAGTGTTAGGTTCATACAAATATGTAATCGTTATAACTAGAGACAAAAAATTTTACCACCACTTACTGTTTTCTCAGGAAGTGGTCTCCTACAAAGTACAAGCCTACAAACACAAGTCAAATGAATTA
>NW_007519743.1:0-235 GCF_000475195.1 Diaphorina citri
GACCTGTTTTATTCGGTTTGTAAAAGGTATAGACTTTTGGGGAGAGGATGAAAAAGGTTTGACAGAATTTGGCATGATTTTGTTAGAGGTTAGAGGAGGTGATGTTCAGGCTAAAAAGATGAGGTGTTTTTCTATCTTAGATTTGGAAAAAGTGTGACGTAAGTTTGAGAGAATAGAATAGATTTAGATAGATAGGATAGAATAGATTAAACTTAAGGTGGAAACACACTACCGT
>NW_007519744.1:0-235 GCF_000475195.1 Diaphorina citri
CATCGGTTGATAAAACACTGGTTTCATTTTGACACATGATACGCACTTCGAGATTTCGGATCTGATCAAATTTCTCGCCCCGATGATCCAAAACTGCTGTAGGAGTAGAGACTGAACAATTTTCGACCCACCATGCAAAGTCACAGCATGGTAATGACGTACCAACAATGTTGCCAAGTGACACTTCTTGGGTATCAGGATGGGATGTTTGGCAGATTCTGAAATGGGTGCATGA
>NW_007519745.1:0-235 GCF_000475195.1 Diaphorina citri
AAGTTTTCAAGTAATTAGGAGATTGTTTTCTTAAGTTGAACTGCACAGTATTTGCTCCATGAGAAAAAACGCAATTGCAATACACTTCAAAGGGATGAATTTTTTAAATTTCAATCAATCCGATCAAACAAAACTCTTTTGACAAATATATATGTATGAGTACCTACCTCGTATTCAAGATTTCATCGGAATACTCCTAATGAAGAAAGCACAGAATGCATTCCAAGAAAACTCA
>NW_007519746.1:0-235 GCF_000475195.1 Diaphorina citri
TGAAGGAGAAAAGAACCTATACAGACTGGCCAAAGAAAGGGATAAAGCAAGCAAAGACTTTACACACATCATGCAAATCAAGAACAAAGAAGGAGTGGTACTGAAAGGCGAAGAAGATATCAAGAGCAGATGGAAAGAATATTTTAATAACTTACTCAATGAAGAGAACCCGAGACTACCTACCGAAGAAAGTCTACCAAATCAAGGAGTTATCAGGGATGTAGACAAGTCTGAA
>NW_007519747.1:0-235 GCF_000475195.1 Diaphorina citri
ACTCAGATAACTCACTAGACCTCGAACTTCTTTGTCCAGAGTCATTCCACCCAGCTGAAAATTATTCAAATATAAATAGTAGTTCCTTAAAAAAAGAAAGAAAAGAGGTACTATGGAGGGATCCATGACTGCTATGGTCCTATCGTCCCGAAAGCGAAGAGAAGGAAGACAGGATAGGAGAAAGCCAGCCGTTCCGAGAACGAACCTTATCCCTTCAGGAAAAATCCGCCACGGC
>NW_007519748.1:0-235 GCF_000475195.1 Diaphorina citri
GCCGGAGGCGTTTTCTACCACCTAACCCTTAGAGCTCCATTATTATGTGGTCAAAATCTCAAATAAATGAGGATAAATTCCATGCCTCGGCTGGGATCGAACCCACGCCCTCCTGTTTACCAGGCGAGCGTCTTGACCACTACGCTATAATAATAACAATAATAATAATAATAAAACAGAAAATCAGTAGTAGGAACTTATATTGAACAATCACTAGATGGCTTTGGGGAAAAAA
>NW_007519749.1:0-235 GCF_000475195.1 Diaphorina citri
CATACACCTGGGACTTACAGTTAAAAAGTTAAGGGTTCGAAATCCGAGAAATGTGTTATGTTTGAAACTCAACATTTTGTACAATTGGATACTCTATTTTATGTATTTTTTCACGAGAAATCGATTGGTAATATTTTCAATTACTTGGGGCTTACAGTTAAAAGTTCTGGGTTCGAAACCGAGTAATTGCGTTATGTTTGAAACGAAACATTTTTGTACATAACTGAATAAATAC
>NW_007519750.1:0-235 GCF_000475195.1 Diaphorina citri
ATCTACAAGTCTCGACTACATATCTTGTACATACGTTCAGCTTAATTTAGCTCACATTCAATGAAAAATACACTTGTACATATGAAAAACTTACTCTATAACATCTTAGATGTCTTTTGCACTGAGATAACACATAGCAAGAAGCAAGATACCTTTTCGGTAGTTCCAATAAAGTCTTGTTTATTTGTTGGATTTTCTTCCCATCTTGTGAATCCAGAACCACTATGGCTACATC
>NW_007519751.1:0-235 GCF_000475195.1 Diaphorina citri
ACCAATCCATTGAAAAAGCTATGTGCTAAGAACATTCGGAGTGTCTGCCTCCAATGTATGATCTCTGTAATATCTTTGTTTTTAAGCATGTGTATGCCTCGAGGCCGCTGCAACACCTAAAGTTCATCGTGAATACAAGATCGCATAATAGGAGATGGATTTTAATTATCACTCCATTTTCATAATGGTTCTCCGACTGTATAAATCCCATTCGGTTTCCGTGATGATTGTTTCT
>NW_007519752.1:0-235 GCF_000475195.1 Diaphorina citri
ACAAATTTACTCTCAATCTTCTGAACTTGATTGAACTTTTCTTTCTTCAAATTCTATCTCTGACTATTCTGGTACTCCCAGGTTGCATTGTGCTACTGAACATTCTAAATCGGGGACTGACCTTTATGATTGTATTAGAACTAGAGAAATAATGTATCTAACCAAGCAGTATCCAATACTGGTCTGGTACCTACTTGGGTTTAATGGGTGTCATGCTTTAGCTTTGGGTTCAGGG
>NW_007519753.1:0-235 GCF_000475195.1 Diaphorina citri
TCACCTGAAAACAGTGAGAATCTGTAAGAATGAACACAGAATGGGTTTCAGGTTGTGGTTATGTACTGGCTTGAGTTGGGACAAGACTAGGTGAGACAGGATATTGTTTCTACAGTTTGGAATGGGAGTGGTAACTTAAAAACAAGGCAAGTTTACTAACCTTGTCTTCTTGTCTATCTCAACCTGATGGTACATAACCACAACCTCAATCAATGGCCCTGAGTTCAATGGAATT
>NW_007519754.1:0-235 GCF_000475195.1 Diaphorina citri
CTTCACTTATGATCACCTAAAAGGTCTTTTCGTGCAAATGGTGACCTTTTAGGTGGGTATTTGCAAATATTAGACAAAACCTAACCCCATCTGAACATGAGAGGAAAAGAAGAAGAAGAAGAAGAAGGAGAAATAACAACAGTGGGTAAATTTATTATAAAAAAAGCTCTTTAGCTCCTTTTTCTTCGTTCCTGACTTGGACTTATCATATTTTGTTGTTACTTTCCCCATTTTG
>NW_007519755.1:0-235 GCF_000475195.1 Diaphorina citri
TTTCATACCAATTTCGTAACTATTGAACTGTGTCAATACCTCCAATTCCTGTGTCCAAATTCAACCTCCCTGTGTCCCTACGCCTATCTCCATCCAAGGCGAAGCAATCCAATTCAGATAAGTACAGAGTGGCCGATATGATCATTCTCTACTTTCGTTCTTTCATCCATCTTTCATCCTTCATGAACACCCTTCAATCCTCTCCCCACTCTGTACCTAGTGCAGAACCATCACC
>NW_007519756.1:0-235 GCF_000475195.1 Diaphorina citri
AGGATACTGAGGTGTGTAGAGGATTGAGTTCTTTACCAGGATAAAATAAAATTTGGCCACATTTTTATGTAAAACCTTTAAAAGGGGTGTATTTTAGAAGTGTCCTACCTACCCTAAAATAAGTAAATGTTAAACAAAGACCACCTATTGAGCATTCGTCATTTATTAGTTATTGGGCAACTTACACAAAATCTTCTGGAAAATTTGGCCTAATAAAGTTGGCTTCTATGTTTTG
>NW_007519757.1:0-235 GCF_000475195.1 Diaphorina citri
CTTGTCAAACCCTGAGCGAGGTCTGAAAACAATCAAACATACAGACAAACCAGGTTATGATGAATACGTAGGGACGTAGAGGCGACAGAATGACGAAACAGTTGTTCCAACCATTCCAGATTACCCTTGTCAAACCCTGAGCGAGGTCTGAAAACAGTCAAACATACAGACAAACCAGGTTATGATGAATACGTAGGGACGTATAGGCGACAGTTTGACGAAACAGTTGTTCCAA
>NW_007519758.1:0-235 GCF_000475195.1 Diaphorina citri
TTTCTTTTGGTTAATTTTCAGCTCTGGTGTTCCGTCGTCTCCACTAATATTGGTGGATGTGTCAATTTTTCCCAAAAACTATATCAACAAAACGTTTATCGGCATATACGCTACCTCCGAAAATAATGGGCTACCTTCCAAATAATTTGAATATAAGTTTTAAATTCGGCTACTTGGGACACCCTGTATGGCACTATACCATAGGGCCATAGTAATTGCCCAATGACCAGTAATT
>NW_007519759.1:0-235 GCF_000475195.1 Diaphorina citri
ATCGGACATAATCTCGAGGACCGAGAGTATCCGACATTGGGAGCTTTCACTGTACACAATCATGTAGATACTTACATTACTTACCAAAACATTGAATTTTGTTACATTGTTTGATGTTAAATGTTGGTTTGGCCAGCCTAGTTAGCTTAGTTGTTGATAGTGCGTCTGCCTTGTAAGCGCTAGGCCGCGGGTTCGATTCCCGCCCGGGGCGGATTTTAACCTGATGGGATAATGT
>NW_007519760.1:0-235 GCF_000475195.1 Diaphorina citri
CAACTTTCGGGCCTAGCCGGCGTTTGCGGGTACCTAGGTCCTTGGTTCATATCTCAAAAGATGGAAAATTTAATTTCGAATCGAATGAGTGTGGTCCTTGGTCGGTACTTTTGTACGAGAAAAGCGTCAGCGCTCGTTTCTTGGAGAAGTTCAAGGGGTGGAAAAAAAATCGGGAAAAAAATTCTACCAACGTTTGCTCTACAGTCCGTTTGCGGGTACCTAGGTCAACGAAAGT
>NW_007519761.1:0-235 GCF_000475195.1 Diaphorina citri
ACTTTAGACTTGAAAATCCGAAGACTATAAACTAGAGAGAGGTTCTTGTGCTGATACTTCGGTCTGAAGTCTTAACTGTATCGTTCTACTTTCATGCACATCATAATTGAAACCAAATGTTTCTTGGATCCATAGTAACAAGCGGTCCAGGCAGAACTGTAGACCTTGAACCGAGTAATCTGACCTGCTGTAGATTTTGATTCTGAATCAGATGAAACTGTTATGAATTAGGTAC
>NW_007519762.1:0-235 GCF_000475195.1 Diaphorina citri
GGTGATTTAGTGCACTGATATCCGATTTCCAAAGTTCAGAGATATGTCCGATTTTTAGGTTACGAAACACGCGGTTTTTGTCCGAAGAAATTTTGGAGCACAGTCTCCATCTTTCAAGAAAATTTGCTCTTTACTCAAGGATCAGAATCAGACCTTTTTTGCCTTTTTACCTCACGTCCTTCCCGGAGAAATAACCACTTGACTACCTGAAAAACAGACATGATGCTAGAAAACT
>NW_007519763.1:0-235 GCF_000475195.1 Diaphorina citri
GGGGGGACTTCTACCGATACCCATTGTTCAAAAGGCATTGGAATTTTTCTCTTTTCCGAATGAATCGAATGAGAGAAGAGAAAGAAATGTCATTTCATTTTACAATATTAAATGATCTATCATTTTGAAAACGTGAAATATAATTCCCAAATCCCACCAAGATTAAGGAGCGCGGTAGCGCTCCGCCCCGCCAAGTCAAGAAAGTTTGACCGCGCTACTAGAGATATTATACGCG
>NW_007519764.1:0-235 GCF_000475195.1 Diaphorina citri
CACAATGTGTAGGAGAAAGCTGGTAAAAAAGGTCAGCAAGAAAGAAGTTGATCAGGAGGAGGCTGCAGAGGGCCAAGATTTTTTTATTGGCTCAGTACATGCAAATCAGTCAAGTTGGACAGCAATGGCAGAAGTGAACAAAAAGTTAATAAATGTGTGTTTGGACACTGGGGCTGAAGCAAATTTGCTGAGTCACGAGGAGTTTAGATCTATCGGACTATCAGATAAGATAATC
>NW_007519765.1:0-235 GCF_000475195.1 Diaphorina citri
TTAGTATTAGTATTAGTATTAGTATTAGTATTAGTATTAGTATTAGTATTAGTATTAGTATTAGTATTAGTATTAGTACTAGTACTAGTACTAGTACTAGTACTAGTACTAGTACTAGTACTAGTACTAGTACTAGTACTAGTACTAGTATTAGTACTAGTACTAGTATTAGTATTAGTATTAGTATTAGTATTAGTATTAGTATTAGTATTAGTATTAGTATTAGTATTAGTAT
>NW_007519766.1:0-235 GCF_000475195.1 Diaphorina citri
ATGGTTAATGATTTTTCTGATTTTTTCTTTATTATTTGGCGTTTTTAGCCATTCCCGTATTCTATTTCTTATACATGTTAAACTGGTTGCTTCAATTGGCTGCCATAATCCTTCGGGTATACAGTTGAAGACTTTGCTGCCTACGTAAGAAAAGTGTCTTTGGGTCAATGATCTGTGAGTAGTCTTCGTTGTCATTTGTCCTCTTTGTCGGGTATTGTAGTTAGTCTGTCCAGGT
>NW_007519767.1:0-235 GCF_000475195.1 Diaphorina citri
ATGCACACAAGGGTTTTGGCTAATTAATTTTATAATCTAATCCACCCTAATTAAGACCAGGTAATTAGTTGAAGAGTCTTCTTCAAGAATTTCCCAAGAGACGAAAATCGACTTTGGAGTAAAGTCAACAGCAGTGTGTGACTTTTGAGTAAATCTTAGTAGAACGGAGGGCATACCATAAAGTCGAAGACAACATGGCCCTCAAGACGGCTTGACTACAAGTTGAATGTCAATT
>NW_007519768.1:0-235 GCF_000475195.1 Diaphorina citri
AGGGAGATCGCACTTCAATAGCAAATTAGAAGTAGATCAAGGACTAATCAAAGGAATTAAGCTTTATCAAGGTTGTGTATAATGTTCATTGTATTTGCAACTCCCTTATGAAGAAAATTGATTAACCAATTAACACCCTGATGAAGAAAATTGGTAAATAGCTGATTGTTCATGAAAAAAATTAATGAAGGTTTGGTAAAATTACTATAACTTGGTAAAATTAATGAGTTACTTA
>NW_007519769.1:0-235 GCF_000475195.1 Diaphorina citri
ATTGCATGTAAGTATATTTTTGTATACGTTCTTACTTACAAAGAGGTCCTCAGCTGAAGTGCATAGCTAGATAACTAATATTACCTACCTATGTAACTTAGTATGTGTGCAATACAGTGTGTAGGTTGCTACCCAAATACAAAGTTACTGGAAGAAACGAAATGAATTTTCTATTCCAAGTACTTGTAACGAGACATTTTACATTTGCTCCAATACATTTTCAGTTCTATTTTTA
>NW_007519770.1:0-234 GCF_000475195.1 Diaphorina citri
GTGAAATGGAAGGGTACTGAACCAAACAAAAGGCCTAAAATACCGAAATTGAAATTTAGCAGACATGCACAGACATTACTGACATTAGTAACCAAGATGAATGACATCTTAGGTAAAGTAATTGAAGAGGAAGATTTAGAAGGAATACAATGTCTCACATACTGCGCAGCTGTAAGTGTTCTAGAGCAAAACCAACAACCAATCAACCCAAATGAAGAGAAAAAATCCGATAAA
>NW_007519771.1:0-234 GCF_000475195.1 Diaphorina citri
GTCAAAATCTAGTGATTTTTGAAGGAAATGTAATTTCATTGCAAAATTGCTCTTAAAGCTGAAAAAATGGACTTTTTTCAGAAACCTACAATTTGCCCCTTCAAATTAGTCGCGTATGCAATATGCACGGCAAATAAAGTTATTGGAGTCAGAGAATAAATGACAGCGCAGCAGGCGAAATTTTTTTCGAGAAAATTTAAGTAGCTCCTTCAAGGTTGCATACTTTTTTTTACT
>NW_007519772.1:0-234 GCF_000475195.1 Diaphorina citri
CATAATCGCCAAATCCGCGAACAAAATCGCAAAATCCGCGAACATAATCGCCAAATCCGCGAACATAATCGCCAAATCACATAGGTACGATAGGTAACATACCTATTATTAAAAACAGATAAACAAAATACAGTCGAACCTGGATAAACGAGAATCCCAGGGACCAGCTCATTTTTTCGTTTAAGGCGGTTTAATACAACATTTTCTCGTTTATAAAGGTTTAGCAAAGTGGAA
>NW_007519773.1:0-234 GCF_000475195.1 Diaphorina citri
GTTACCATGGCAACCAATATTGTTTATGAGAAGTAGCCCACGTCCGCTTGCCTGAGTTTTTCGCTCTAATAAAGCGTCCCGTTGACCTATCGATTTTCGTTTCGCTCTATTGAAACAGTTTTCAAATTCCCCTGCAATATGTCCACTCCCCGTTCCTATGGCTCCCTGTTCACGGCATCCGAAAATCAACCCGGCGTTTCTGGTGTTTCTCGAGAATACAAACACAAGTTTTCC
>NW_007519774.1:0-234 GCF_000475195.1 Diaphorina citri
GTATCTGCTGAGTGTGACGAAAACAAAAGTAGTAGTAGACACGTTTCGGCTTTCTATAGTCAGATTCTTTGGCTTTTTGTCCTTGGTTCATGACTGTGCTCAATGTCCAGCTTTTCCTCAAAGTACATTCGAGTACATAACTCCAAAGAGCTTTTCAGCTCTACGTCAAAAGTAGATAGCTACTTGGGAAGTTATTAGCTGTTTCATGAATCTTTTTTCTTAACTGTGACTG
Organism: Diaphorina citri; assembly: GCF_000475195.1. Lineage (NCBI taxonomy): Eukaryota > Metazoa > Arthropoda > Insecta > Hemiptera > Psyllidae > Diaphorina > Diaphorina citri. The sequence goes on from NW_007519774.1 coordinate 233, forward strand.
AC
>NW_007519775.1:0-234 GCF_000475195.1 Diaphorina citri
ACGGTGGTAAAACTCGACCTAAATGGAACTGTTTGAACAGTTGCAAGACTGTTAGGAACAGTTCAAGACTTGTCAAAACTTGAAGTTCACTTTTTCCAAGTAGCTCTACGTGGTTAGTCCTATCCTCCTCCTATATGGGGGGACACCCATACCTAGAGGCCAGTGACCATGAAAAGTTAAGAACCCCTGAAAACCTCCTTTTCCTCTCCTTTCTCGGCCGGAGGAAAAATTGTA
>NW_007519776.1:0-234 GCF_000475195.1 Diaphorina citri
AGTAGGCTACTACTATTATTGTGGTCAAATTCTCAAATTATATGAGGATAAAATTTCATACCTCGGCTGGGATTGAACTCACGCCCTCCTGTTTACCAGGCGAGCGCTTTGACCACTACACCACCGAGGCAGGTATTACCTTTGAATAAGAATCTGTCCTTGATGTACATCTGATAAGAGACTTGGGCAGGCATGATTGTTCGAATCAGCGAAGTGTCCACCTGATCAATCGGT
>NW_007519777.1:0-234 GCF_000475195.1 Diaphorina citri
CCACATGGTCACCCATCCTGATACTAACCACGCGCATCGTTGCTTAACTTCAGTGATCCATGGGAAACTGAAGCATTCAACGTGCTATCGTCACTGGTTCACATACAAACTTGAATCTTGACTAAGTACGTCTAAGTCTCTAGGTCCTATTCCTAGTGTACATATCTGTGTTAAAAGTTCTTCTAGTTCCTAGTGTGCTTTATCTGAGGTATGTATTTGCCTCATTGCACGTTA
>NW_007519778.1:0-234 GCF_000475195.1 Diaphorina citri
GGGAACACGAACCAAATCTGGTCGCCTCGCGAGTCGTACGTCATATCAGCCGTATTCACGTGTTGTACACTCTCCAGACGGAATCCTGAGAATAGGGACACTTCCACCTTAACTCCACCACTGGGCTTCTGACCCTTCCATCTGAAATAAACAAACGAAGTGAGATTGAAGTTTTAACTGGATAATTTTTCAATTATTTCACTCGTATTTCGACTGAAAACATCTTTAATGTGT
>NW_007519779.1:0-234 GCF_000475195.1 Diaphorina citri
ATTCAAAAAGATGCATAAAGTTACTGAGTCTTGGAAATTGCATTTAAAAACATTTGTGACAAGTATTCATTATTGCTCGCCGTATTTTGATAATTTTTGGATACTTGTATAACCGAAAAAGGGACAAAGTAAGCGAAACTAGAGTCGGATGAGAGTCAACAATTAGTATCCATAAACTTATAACGGTAAGCAATAATGTCAATGCATAGGATGTCATATAAACCTAACCAATAA
>NW_007519780.1:0-234 GCF_000475195.1 Diaphorina citri
AAGAAGAAGAAGGAGGAGGAGGAGAGGAGGATGAAGAAGAGGAAGAAGAAGGAGCAGGAGGAGAGGAGGATGAAGAAGGAGGAGGAGGAGGAGGAGAGGATGAAGAAAAAGAAGAGGAAGATGGAGGAGCAGCAGGAGAGGAGGATGAAGAAGAGGAAGAAGAAGAAGGAGGAGGAGGAGAGGAGGATGAAGAAGAGGAAGAAGAAGGAGCAGGAGGAGAGGAGGATGAAGAAG
>NW_007519781.1:0-234 GCF_000475195.1 Diaphorina citri
GGGCATGATACACCCTAGGAATGTATCACACATAGCTGACTCAAAACCCACCGTGTATGGACAAATGAATCTGTCAGAGGACATTTGATGTGTTCAAGTGCCTTATGGGCTGAAGGTCTGTCACACATTTGAAGCGCCCGCTACTTTCAGTAGCGCGTAGTAACTCTTAAGTTTCCAAGTTCTGTCCTACTAGCGTCTTAGGTTACTGAAGTACCTAACCTATACTTGACTTGA
>NW_007519782.1:0-234 GCF_000475195.1 Diaphorina citri
CCGCCCCGGGCGGGAATCGAACCCGCGGCCCAGCGCTTACAAGGCAGACGCACTACCAACTAAGCTAAGTAGGCTGGCCAAGGTTAATCTTAATACAAGGTTTTACAAGGTTATTAAATTAAAGACTCTTACTTCACCAGATACAATCTACATTTTTAAACAAGATAACTAAAAATTTCACGGCCAGCCTAGTTAGCTTAGTTGGTAGTGCGTCTGCCTTGTAAGCGCTAGGCC
>NW_007519783.1:0-234 GCF_000475195.1 Diaphorina citri
TAACAATATCTCGGGAACGGTATAAGCTAAAGACTTGAAATTTTGTATGTAGTTCACAAATGTGACAAGGATGCAACAAAAAACGTTTGGTTAAAATAGATGCTGCGGTTGGCGGTATCTTGACCGCTTTTTGGCGGGTTTCGACCGCTTTTTGGTGGTTTTCAGCCATATCGACTAAACGGTTAGAGATATTGTAAATGTTACAACAGAACACCCAAATAAGCACCATTCAAT
>NW_007519784.1:0-234 GCF_000475195.1 Diaphorina citri
TAGGAAGATGTTGACCAAGAGGAGCACTGAGGTAATTAGTTGTCTGAAGAGAATTTTTTGTGTCCATGGTATTCCTGCGGAAGTGATCTGTGATAGGTATTTCTTTCTGAGTTATGAAATACGTCAATTTGCTAATGAATGGAATTTCAATATCACGTCGGTAAGTTCTTATTCCCAGGATCGAGTTTTGGTGGGAAAGGCTGTGAAAATTGTGAAAGATTTGCTCCAGAAATG
>NW_007519785.1:0-234 GCF_000475195.1 Diaphorina citri
GTACTAACCTATGTATGGTACTTACTAATCTATGTACAGTACACAGTACCCTACAGTACGTACCTATCTATTACCCAGAATCTTTCTTTGAAAGCGACATGTACGTGTTTTGTAAATATAGGAATTATGTAATTTTATGGCATTGAAAGTATTGTAGAATGCCTATTGCACTGTATCCTACAATACACTTACTGATGGTACTTCACTTTTAATTGTTGTGACGGATGCTCTACA
>NW_007519786.1:0-234 GCF_000475195.1 Diaphorina citri
TGCAGGAGAAAAAGAAAATACCCTAGGCGTGAAAGAAAATAAATCGTCGAGTTATTGAACTATTTAACAACAGCCTACGAGTTAAGAACAGTCTTTTTTGACCAAACCAAAACAAAATTCACTGATGATAAAAAATTGAATCAGTTTGTTTATCCACCTTTTATGAGTTCATCAATACTAACACAGCGCCGGATTAGTAAAGAAATTTACCTACCTCAAGCTGGGATCGAATAT
>NW_007519787.1:0-234 GCF_000475195.1 Diaphorina citri
CGCCCCATACTCCAGAATTTAGAAGAGAATATTTACTTCAACTATATCAGTATAACTGGTGGAAATTTAAATGGATGCAATTATAAAGCAAGATACATTTTGAGTTATTGTGTGCGATTCCCTTTTAAGTGTTAGATTTATTATGTGTGCTAGAGAAGGAGAGAGCTGAGGGACTTGTATATGGTTATATTATAAAGGGTTGCTGTTTATTCCGCCCAATATACTTGAAAGCTT
>NW_007519788.1:0-234 GCF_000475195.1 Diaphorina citri
TTAACCTTCCATTACTTTCGTACACAAATGATGAGAAAATATTGGAATCGGTCCAAATTTAAAGTTCAGTGAGTACCTAGAGAAGTGGAGGTAGAGCTGAAGATCGCCGAAAATCGAAAATGGGAATCGGAAAATGCCAAATTTCAATTAACTTCCGGGTAGAGATGGGAAAAGAACGTACGAACGAACTGTAGGAACTTGTTCTTTGAAAAAGTTCGTTCCTGAACGGAACTG
>NW_007519789.1:0-234 GCF_000475195.1 Diaphorina citri
AGCGAATTACAAAGCAAACAAAAATAAATATAAAATAAATTTTAAAAATTGCCGCCGGGACAGAGAGTTAGAAAAAAAACCCAACAATCCCACGCTATCTTCGCTTAAGTTACCACTCCAATGCAAAACTGTAGAAACAATATCCTATATCACCTGGTCCGAGCTCATCTCAGCCCTGTTCATAAACACACCCTCAATGAGAATGAATGAATTTTATATTTTACTAGCTGAATT
>NW_007519790.1:0-234 GCF_000475195.1 Diaphorina citri
GTCTTTCCCTATATCCTTATTTCATAACTTTTCATTCAGCACCGGAGATATTTGTTGAATGCGTTCGGTGTGCTGACTCGAAAATTTCAAAATGTTATGCGCTGGAAGTTATTGGAATTTTGCTGCTATTAGAAATGGGTATAGAGAGGGTTCAGGTGTTATTTCCTCAAAGAAAATTCTTCAATAAGAATTCCGTCAATTTTCATTTCATTTCCAACATACTTGATTCTAATT
>NW_007519791.1:0-234 GCF_000475195.1 Diaphorina citri
ATTCTGTATTAAAACATTTGGTAGTTTTAGCACATCCACTAATAAAGTAAATAGAAATTTCTCCGGTTTCATTCCGTAATAGAACGTTTGGTAGTTTTATCATAATATGTCCACTAATAGTGTGTTGTAACCTTTCCCCTTCTGTTATGTTCATACTAGACCCCATCTTGCACTGGGGTAGTTGGTATTTCTGGCACATCCACCAACCAAATGATAATATTGATTTCTTTCTAT
>NW_007519792.1:0-234 GCF_000475195.1 Diaphorina citri
GACTATAAGGATGCTCATGTAGAAGAGATAGGCGCGGAATACCGGGTTGGATAAGTCCATGATGGATGTAATGGAGGTTTTTGCCATGGTGATGGTTTGTAGAGGTCGATTGTTTTACACTTGACGTTGTTGTTGTTGTAGCGGCTTTAGCTATGGCCGAAAGGTGATGACAAAAGAGAGAATGTTACACTTGACGTGGTATTGATTAGTTCAAATGTTGTTTTATTATTTATT
>NW_007519793.1:0-234 GCF_000475195.1 Diaphorina citri
CCATGTTTGAAAATGTTTATGTTTACTCTCGATGTTTCTTTGATGTTCTTATGATGCTTGTGTAACATGTACTCTTCTATACTTTGTATGTTCTATGCTTTTGCATCCGAAATACCCATATCCCTATTTGAACTCTCATTGGTGTTCCCTGTTCAACTTGTCGCTCTGAAATCAACTTCTAAGTGGATGCTATTTTTAGGTCATCAATCACTTTGGAGCCTGGCCAAATTTTGA
>NW_007519794.1:0-234 GCF_000475195.1 Diaphorina citri
CCATCAGGGACATCTGACAGGTGCGCCTGAATAGTCTACCTGATAGTGTGTTGCCATGCAGCAATAAAATAAATCTCTCAGGCGATTATGCATTCTTCAGATGTGTTTAGGACCTTCCGGAAATCCAGGAGAGTCACAGAAGACAGAATGGACTGCGTCCAGTGCCCTAAATCACCAAAGTATGGAAAAGTATCTTACAAGTGTAATAGCCAATGGAAAAGCAGAATTTTGAAT
>NW_007519795.1:0-234 GCF_000475195.1 Diaphorina citri
CCCATCAGCTGAGCCTGAATATCTAACAATTCAGCGAAATTTTATCAAAAATTCAGTATTACTAGTATCAGATTTTATGCGGTCCATAAAAGAACATGGCATCGGCATATCGAACACAAATGTATATTTATTTTATTTTCCCCTACAGCCGTCGCGCCTCAGAACCCATGCGAACCATCCCCATGCGGTCCGAATTCCCGCTGTACGCTTTCGTCACGCGGCGCCGTATGCTCC
>NW_007519796.1:0-234 GCF_000475195.1 Diaphorina citri
TATAAGAGGTAGGTAGCTAAAGTAGGTACATGGAGTTTCAAGTCGATTGTAATTGGTTTCTCTGTATGTTTTTGTTTACTTTCTGAGATGAAATAAGTAGAAAGCTTAACTACAACTGTATAGGTAAGTAGCTCCCTGTTCTCAGTTGTATCAAATACATTTAACCTTTTGCGGACAGATTCATGTGTCACATGAAATCATGGTTCCGCCATTATGGTAGGAGAAATATAACTT
>NW_007519797.1:0-234 GCF_000475195.1 Diaphorina citri
AGCCAATTTTCCAGCCGGCTGATTTTCTTCAATACTCTCTACTTGAGCTTTTCCAAGGTGGCCATCCGGTGAAATCCCAATTCGATTATTGTGAGAACCTGTCAGCACCAGACCATGGGACTTTTTGGACCAGTAGTACACTCGAACCTGGATATTAGAGGACAGGGAAGCTAAAGAACATAATTATAAGCGTAGAGTCTCCACCTTAGACCAAACACATCAGAGTGGAGTGCA
>NW_007519798.1:0-234 GCF_000475195.1 Diaphorina citri
ATAAAATACTATAAGATTGACCATAGTGTGGATCAAATACGTCTTATAGCTTTTAGGAAACTTATAAACCGTGTTTCTATGGAATTTTCCGGACTTTTGATTATACTCTTTACTTTTATAACTATAGTGTAGAGTGTAGACTCCCATATTCAGTAGGTATAATGTACAAACCTATACTTATTTCTTAATATGTGTCGATTTAGTTGAGTACCAAAGAGAAATATTTCTGGTATC
>NW_007519799.1:0-234 GCF_000475195.1 Diaphorina citri
TTTCTGGTTGGTTAGTTGGTTGGTTTGTCTTGTTATTGGTGTAGTTCAGTCAGTTGTCAGTTCTACACACATATGCATTGCAAGTTGCATGCAGGCTTAGTCACCAACACCATGGTGTTTGCTTCTGCATCATTTTTATGCAGTCTCTCCTACTGCACATTAAATCGATCAATTTTATAGCCATTTGTGTTTGAGGTGACATTGGCATACTGGGTTACTAGTTACCAAGCCCTA
>NW_007519800.1:0-234 GCF_000475195.1 Diaphorina citri
CTCACACAGTGAGCTCTTCCACCCAACCAAACTAAAGGTATATGAAACAATATTGTTTAATTTTTGTAAATTTTATAAGTTTAATTTTTTTTTATTTACAAAGAAATATCACATGTGTAATAAAAGGTACATAGCGGAACAGAGAAAATGGAAAGTGAATGAGAATGAGTGAAATGGAATCAATGTAATATTGTGACGTGATGACATTATGTAGCGACTAGAAGATGTTTGAGA
>NW_007519801.1:0-234 GCF_000475195.1 Diaphorina citri
GGTTATTTGTCTGATTATTGTTCCACACAAAATTTCAGAATGTTTACTTCTCAAATCATCTAAGAAGTCCATTTTTTTCCACGGAAAATCTTGCTTTATTGAACAATCAAATCTTGCGTTCTTATTGGGACACCCTTTACCTACCAATGTTCTACCTACCTACCTATTTTTCCTGTTCTCTACATCTATTTCCATGATTTTCCCTAAAACCTTTGAAATATTTATTAGAGGTGT
>NW_007519802.1:0-234 GCF_000475195.1 Diaphorina citri
TTAACACGAAAGTACAAGTAGTTGTACCACACGTTGGTGAATAAAAATTCTAAAGAAGAATGAAAAAATGAATGAATGAATGGCGTGTTTCACAGGAAAGTGGAGAAGTAAAGAATGTCTTGCACATTAACCACAATAGTAACACCTATGAAAAATGTGGATCTAGCACAGGGGAGCGTGTTGAGGACGAGATTTTTCGAGAAAAATCCCATGACAACAGTAGGGGGATGGGAT
>NW_007519803.1:0-234 GCF_000475195.1 Diaphorina citri
TGAAATGTGATACTTACATGAAAACAAAGGACACCTAGCAGAACGGTAGTTAACAACCACCCGGTTGTCATGGTACCACCTGAAACAAAAAATGATGATAAATTAGGTAAATCACGAAAAATACCAAACGAAAGATAATAAATTAGTCAACAAGATATTCAGAGAACATGCATAGGTATACAACTCTCAGAAAAAGAGAGTCTCTAGGGGGCTTTTCTTATGTATTTTTCCCAA
>NW_007519804.1:0-234 GCF_000475195.1 Diaphorina citri
TCTTGTTCACTCTCAGAGCAACTCTTGTTCACTCTCAGAGCAACTCTTGTTCACTCTCAGAGCAACTCTTGTTCACTCCCGGAGCAACTCTCGTTCACTCCTGGAGCAGCTCTTGTTCACTCCCGGAGCAACTTTTGTTCACTCCCGGAGCAACTTTTGTTCACTCCCGGAGCAACTCTTGTTCACTCTCGGAGCAACTCTTGTTGACTCTCAGAGCAACTCTTGTTCACTCCC
>NW_007519805.1:0-234 GCF_000475195.1 Diaphorina citri
CCTTGAACCCTAAGGATGTTGTACCTTGAACCCTAAGGATGTTGTACCTTGGACCCTAGATGTTTTGTACGGTGGACTTTAGGGGTGGGGTTTGTAATAAACCACCGTCATTTGAGCTTTTATAACCACTATTGAACTTTTGCTACATCTTACCATTCTTACCTTTAGTTTTACTTTCCTTATCCTATATAAAATAAGGAAAGTATTGTAATCGCCAAAAAATTCGACCTTCGT
>NW_007519806.1:0-234 GCF_000475195.1 Diaphorina citri
CATAGAGGGTACAGTAGTAGAACTTTCCAATGAAGTTAAATACCTAGGAATAACCCTAGATCATAAACTTAATTGGAATAAACATCTAGAAAAGATTTCCAAAAAAGCAACAGCGGCAACATGGACATGCCGCAGGCTCTTTGGAAGAACTTGGGGGCTCAAACCACATATGATCCATTGGTCATATGTGGCAATAATAAGACCCATGGTCACTTATGCCTCTATGGTATGGTG
>NW_007519807.1:0-234 GCF_000475195.1 Diaphorina citri
TTGCCTACAAATTATCTGTTACCTACACAAATCTACTAATTCCACATCGTTTACCTACACCGCTTACGTAAATATTAACTCAAAATTCATCTACTAGGTACCTACGAAAATTGTCATAAACAAAACCATGATTAAAATGTAAAATGCGTAAGCAAGCCAAGGGAAAATTAATTATTTATCTAACCAAATCAAAATCTAATAAAATCAAAAGTATTATAGGTATCGCAAAATCAA
>NW_007519808.1:0-234 GCF_000475195.1 Diaphorina citri
CACAGATAAGTAGGTAGGTACTTACCTACATGTAAGTACAAGTACATATTATATAGGTGTATCATATCACATGAACATGAAAACAGCACTCATGACCCATACCCATATATCCCATACCATACCATATTATGCAATCGTAAAATTACTACACTGGCCATTGCCACATTAGTACTATAGCCAATGCCTTACATTAAAACGCCCGACAACAAAGGTTTATGAATTTCATTAATCAAA
>NW_007519809.1:0-234 GCF_000475195.1 Diaphorina citri
ATTAATCGATTAATAATCGATTATTTTTTATAATCGATTATTGATAATCGATTATGTGAAATAATCGATTATTCCCAATACTATTTTTCCCCCAAAATTTCTTGGCCCCAAAATGGGGCCAGGGGCCAGAAGCGGCAGAACTGCAGAACAGAAGCCAGTAGAGATGTGTAAAGACTGACTGACTGAATTAAAAGACTTGAATCCCACACAAAGACTGAATGACTTAAACAGTCC
>NW_007519810.1:0-234 GCF_000475195.1 Diaphorina citri
TCGCCCATCTGATGAGAGGCATACTACGGGATGGGCATGCTACGGCACAGGCCACAAGCGTCTAATGTAGCAGTTGTTTCATTGCTACGAAATAAAAACGGTGGTGAAACACTCATCTTTTAAAAAAAAAATGGAGGGTAAAACCTTAGGAGTTTAGCAGTAGAAAATCTATACTTATAGAATTCATAGAGGTTCTGTATTTATTTGTAATATTTCAACTCAATTTAATCTTGT
>NW_007519811.1:0-234 GCF_000475195.1 Diaphorina citri
TAGGCTGTTGGAAAAGGGATTTCATGAAACATATTTTTTAGGGTGTCAAGTAGGTTCTTAATGCTTACAAAGCTCATACAAAAATTCTCAAAAAAAAAAAAAAAAATCTCGGTTAAACTTGATTTAATCCTGGTTATCTTACTAATACAAAAACTATAAGGCCTCTAGCTTGCGAGGGCTTCATGAGAAATTTTGTCATGGTACTCGTAGATAAATTAAAATTAAGTTATACAT
>NW_007519812.1:0-234 GCF_000475195.1 Diaphorina citri
GCTTAGAGAAATTTCGTCCAAATGTGACATACATGGCTAGAAAGCTCGTTTTCTCAGCTTTCTAAATAATATACTTTGGTCAAAAATTAGGTGTCGGAACACAGTTCAATTCGCTCACCAACGATTCAAGTCACGACCTTATATGCTGTATAGGATAAAAATTTTCGCGCGAACTTTCATTCACACTGGAGCTTAGAGAAATTTCGTCCAAATGTGACATACATGGCTAGAAAG
>NW_007519813.1:0-234 GCF_000475195.1 Diaphorina citri
CAAAAGTGCAATGGACATTAGCCATAATTTGTGATTAACGACAAACCTGTCTTTTCCCAAACAGACTTGGGTTATGGTCCTCCACTTGTCTGCCACTTCTGATTTCCTGATGATATAATCCACTATGAGCTCCAGTAGAGTTTCATAGGCTGCGCGATGTTTGTTCCGCAGGAATTTGGTCTCCATGTTCAGCTGCTGGGCTAATTCCCGGCTATTGTTGATACTCCGGGTCTC
>NW_007519814.1:0-234 GCF_000475195.1 Diaphorina citri
AGGAGAAAGCCAGCCGTTCGGAGAACGAACCTTATCTGTTGAGGATAAAGACCGCCCCGGGCGGAAACGAACCCGCGGCCTAGCGATTACAAGGCAGATGCGCTACCTTCCAGACTAACTAGACTGACTTTGATTTTTCTTTGTAATGTTTTTTTTTATATACACATGTAAGTAATTAAGAACTCAAGTAAATCTGTTTCATTGACGAAAATAACCTGCGAGCAATGAAACACT
>NW_007519815.1:0-234 GCF_000475195.1 Diaphorina citri
TTAATAGAGCTTTGTCAATCATTCAATCTTAAACTAATGTCAACACACTTTAAGAAAATGCCAAGAAAACAAAAGACGTGGAAATGTCCTAATTCGCATCTCGGGGAATTTCAGATAGACCATGTGGCAATCACCTACACCTCTCAAAAAGAAATCACAAATGTCAAAGTCAGGAAAGAAGCCAACATTGAGACCGACCACTACCTGACAACAATAAAATTGAATTTTATACCC
>NW_007519816.1:0-234 GCF_000475195.1 Diaphorina citri
AGTACGAAATGTTTATACCGACTCATGGTTAGACTTCGCTTGTGGCAGATTCTGACTAGCAAGGTGGCTGCCACAGCGAGGAGGATAAGAACGGAGAACACGAGGAGAATAGTGGGAGAGAAAGAGGCGGAAGAGGGGAAAGGGAGAGAAACGGATGAGTAGGAAAGGGGAACGACGCTTTTGTTGCTCACTGTAAAGGGGGGCATAAAACACATGGGGAGTAAATTAGATATT
>NW_007519817.1:0-234 GCF_000475195.1 Diaphorina citri
ATAAAAAGAAAAGAAATAGCAACATCAAAAAAATTATCCACAATGATGTAACATATAACTGTGAGACTGATACATATGTTGCTGCCAATGTGATTAATGAATATTTCAGGAACGTTGGTAAAACCTTAGGTGACAAAATTGAACAAAATAAACAATCAATATCAACAACACCAACAACATCAGCATCAACACCCACAACATCTAACTTTAATATACAAAACACAGCAAACAACT
>NW_007519818.1:0-234 GCF_000475195.1 Diaphorina citri
ATCATTGTTGTGTTTGACCTCTATGTCTCGGAATTACTTCATTGTGGAGACGGGGAGACTTGTCAGCTCAGCATTAGATTACTCAATGAGAGTTAGAAGCTACTAATGCCTGCCACTATGGACTCGTGATATGAAGAAATGTACTAGGTACTTGAAAAATGTTTTTACATAGTGCTTTGATTTTTAAGGCCTGGTGGATTGACTGTACGAATACGTCGAAGCTTAGCTAAGTTT
>NW_007519819.1:0-234 GCF_000475195.1 Diaphorina citri
ATCTCTCACAGTTGAGCTGCCTGTTCACAAAGATACCGACGTTGAAGTATTAGCTCGGGAAGAATTAGATATTGACGCTCCGGTAGGATTGTCAGGAGACATGGAAAAGGGTTTCTGTGAGAATTGAGAAAACCCTTGATGATGAATCTTAAAGTCATGATGATGAAGGTGACTTAAGTTTAAAACTTTGAACAGAGGAAGAAGTCAATTTTGAGGAACGTCTCGGGTTCAACA
>NW_007519820.1:0-234 GCF_000475195.1 Diaphorina citri
TGCTGGAGCGTTGTCTTTATCCAATGGTTTTAGTAGGTTTGGATTATGTTGCGTTTCTTTATCCACTGGTTTCAGTAGATTTGGACTGTGTTGCGTTTCTTTATCTAGTGGTTTGAGTAGGTTTGGATGGTGTTGTGTTATCTTGACAAGATCCTGGACAAGTTCATCGATAGTATCACGTGTCGGGTTACTCTGACTTGCGTCTCTCATGAACTCATCTCCCATATCTGCATT
>NW_007519821.1:0-234 GCF_000475195.1 Diaphorina citri
GTTCTCGGAACGGCTGGCTTTCTCCTATCCTGTCTTCCTTCTCTCTTCGCTTTCGGGACGATAAGACCATAGCAGTTAAAGTTCCCTCTGTCAAACCTCTTAAAAAAAAAAAAAAAAGACACTGAAAGTGAACTTCTTCTTGTCTCATCTATTTACATAAGAGGAAGCATCTTCACAGCATCATGAGGTTCAATTAGGTGTTTGGAAAAGGCCAAGGTGAAGAACTTCAACCTC
>NW_007519822.1:0-234 GCF_000475195.1 Diaphorina citri
TAAATTTCAAGGATCGACGTGCCTTGATTTTATAAACTCAAGTACCAAATTTCACCAAAATCGGACCAGGCAATCGCGAGTTAAAGTGGAACAAACAAACATCTAAACCAAATGCAAAACTCTCGAGTTAAAACGTAGACCTTCACTTCGTTCGGTCAATAGAAAAAAGTCCTCCTGATGACTTGAAAATTCAATTAAAGTCTGATTTAGCCCTAGGTCGCGGGGTCGATTTCC
>NW_007519823.1:0-234 GCF_000475195.1 Diaphorina citri
CCGTTGATCGACGAGGTGAATCTATGTTGTCGAGGCAGTGTGGACGGTTTCAGTTCACATTGACCGACGATCGAAGGCCTATCCTATTCCGAGATGTGTTGAATACCACTGTTAATTTGACCGCAAAACGATCGTTTTCTTGATCTGAAATCTAAATCTTACATCTTACCAATTTGAAGATACCCCACGTTTGATTATGACATGCGTCGCAAATATTAGATCTGTGCAGACGAT
>NW_007519824.1:0-234 GCF_000475195.1 Diaphorina citri
CTGCACACCAGTCTCAACATAGGGTAAGGCATTTCATTTGCAAAGTTCTTTAGAAAGCTCAGAAGAGCCTTCTAGGCTTGTCATTTTATTGAAAGTTCTGGGAACTAGACAAGGATCTTCCTGTTTTTAGTCTAAAATCTCCTGTAAAAGTTTTTCTAACCTGTGATAAAGCTTGAAGATTACATTCATTCTCTGAGCATCCTCAAACAGGAATAAACCATGAGATCACAGGCT
>NW_007519825.1:0-234 GCF_000475195.1 Diaphorina citri
TTTTTGATAAAAGGCTATACTGCATTTGCCAGCCTAGTTAGCTTCGTGCAAGCGCTAGGCCGTGGGTCCGATTCCCACCCGGGGCAGATTTTATCTTGAACGGATATTTGTTCTCGGAACGGCTGATTCCTATCCTGACTTCCTTCTCTCTTCGACTTCGGGACGACAGGTGATCGCCATCAAAACCGATTCTTTCTACATGTGGGTTTGTGGATTTTATTGGTACGGCAAAAA
>NW_007519826.1:0-234 GCF_000475195.1 Diaphorina citri
AAAAAAAAATCCCATGCTTACTTTGCATTAACCCGTGCTGGTCTGTTGTGCCAAAGAAAGCAACAGTCAGTCAAAGTTATACTTACCAAAGTGTTTGAAGCGGATGTCTGGGCAGATTTCAACCAAGTGCCAAGCAGGAATTTTCTCTCGCTACCAAGTATTTCTTCCGAATCTTTCAACAGTAGAATCAGGTTGTTTTGGGCAGCTCTGAAAATAACACAATCACTGGCGTTA
>NW_007519827.1:0-234 GCF_000475195.1 Diaphorina citri
TTATGGACAACATGTTCATATACTTTGGTTTTCACAATGGAGGACAAGATTTTGTATATGCTTGGTAAACATGTGATGAGGCGATAGTTACCAGGATCACCCAAATTGCCAGATTTGGGAAGCATATATGTTACTCCTTCGGTAAAATATTTCGGTAGCATATCAGGAGTTCGTAAACATTCTTGAAATTGAGTAGCAAGAACTGGATGTACGTTCGTAAAATACTTGAACCAA
>NW_007519828.1:0-234 GCF_000475195.1 Diaphorina citri
AAATTAACGGTAAATCACTTTTTGCTGAGCAAAATGACATCAGCAATTTGTTGTTTCTTATGTAATAACTACAACATTATTATCATTTGTTTCTTGTACAGATCTGCTTATCAGGACAAAATTTCAATTGATGCCAAAAGAATGAAATATTTTGAATACCAGAAGATTGTAACTTTTGATGATAATCTCAAGGATGCCTCAGTCAGTAGGCCTAATGGATCCATAGCAGGTAAC
>NW_007519829.1:0-234 GCF_000475195.1 Diaphorina citri
AGTTGTTTGCTGTGTTTTGTATATTAAAGTTAGATGTTGTGGGTGTTGATGCTGATGTTGTTGGTGTTGTTGATATTGTTTGTTTATTTTGTTCAATTTTGTCACCTAAGGTTTTACCAACGTTCCTGAAATATTCATTAATCACATTGGCAGCAGCATATGTATCAGTCTCACAGTTATATGTTACATCATTGTGGATAATTTTTTTGATGTTGCTATTTCTTTTCTTTTTAT
>NW_007519830.1:0-234 GCF_000475195.1 Diaphorina citri
TTTACTTACCTATCTAGGTATCTAAAATATTTTAATTTTAAAAAATAAAGTAAAAATATTTTTCTAACCGTTTTATTTAAATCGTGTTTTTACACAGGTAAATATAAGATGAAAATTCAACTTTATCTGATGTGCTGGAAAACAACATTTTGCAACCGGAATAATTTGATTTGTTATCAGCTAAATTCTCAAGGAAGATGTGGAAAAACGTACTCCTAGCTAGTTACCTTTGAG
>NW_007519831.1:0-234 GCF_000475195.1 Diaphorina citri
TAGAAAACCAAACTGAAAAAAATCCCACAGTCTGAGGGATATTGAGGGGCTCCTTCCTCTTTAGTGTGCTGCTCCGCAGAAAATTGGCTTCACTGTGCACGGCTTGACGTTATCCACTGTAAAGTTCACCTCCTTGAGATAAGGAACTTTGGGCGCGTAAATTTAAAATTTGGATTTTACAAAAAGTGAAAAAGGGGAGAGAGAGTGGAAGAGACGGGGATTTAAATGGATTAA
>NW_007519832.1:0-234 GCF_000475195.1 Diaphorina citri
GACATAACACCGAAGTCAGGAGCAAGCTGTTGTGACGTCACCCGAGCACTAGGTTGATACACCTGACGCTCGATATATTGAGCTCCCAGCATCTTGCTAACTTCATACCCGTACAACTGTAGCCAGCTTTCCAGATCTGAGGAGAAAGATGAAGAGGAAATAAGTATAAGTTTGGTTTTGGCATTAAGGTTCATTCTTTGATAAAAGTAGGACCTTATTGATAGGGCGTTATAA
>NW_007519833.1:0-234 GCF_000475195.1 Diaphorina citri
GCCAGAACGAGACTGAAAAGTCCCTTTACTCCTCCAGTTTAAACAGTTTCCGCCAGTCGAAGTAGATAGAATAGAATACTCGTATTTACCTTGTTTCTCCTGTTGGATAGGACTGAAAAGTCCCTTTGCCCCGCAGTCTAACCAAGGTCTTGTATATTTGACAAACTATGGGGACTACATTTTTCAAATAAATAAAAACACCTTGATATTATAAACATTCCCACAGAATAGGAT
>NW_007519834.1:0-234 GCF_000475195.1 Diaphorina citri
GCTGGAAATTAAGGAATGAAATAAACGGCATCATGTAGATGAAATTTTGATGATTAAAATGGCATTTTTTAAATTTGCGATTTTTTTCGCAAAACGGCCCATTTTTTGCCAAATATAGGTCACTTTTATGGGAACCCCCATTTTTTATTTAATTTATGGAATCAGCATAAAATTTTAATTGAAAAAATGTATTCACTCGAAAAAATTTGCTCTACAAAAATTTGCACAAATCGC
>NW_007519835.1:0-234 GCF_000475195.1 Diaphorina citri
GCCAGCTGCTTTCTTGTTTTTTAATGCTTTGACAGATTGGGTTATCTCGAATGGAGAAATTTCTCTGTTGAACCATTCGCTAGGGTCTGAAGGTTCAGGATCTAAGGTGTTTAAGGGTAAATTTGAGTTGTTGCTTAATAGGTTTTTAAAGTGTGCTTGTAATATGGATATATTTATTATGTTTAGGTTTGTCGGCTTTTTATCAAACATTTCCCAAGGTTTTGATTCTGCTTT
>NW_007519836.1:0-234 GCF_000475195.1 Diaphorina citri
TATTATGTATTATTTAACTTTTAGTTCAACAATAAAAACTTTTTACTCTCAAAAAGTAACTCTGATGGATCAAAAAATTACAGCCGGCTAGAAAAAAATTCATTCTGAAAATCTGAACTGAGAAATCCTGTCTGATATATCAGTCGCTTACTAAATTACCGGTAGCAAAGAGACGGTAAAATAAAATGATAAAAAAATCACGCAGCGCTCTCTATTAGATTGTTGAGCAACTTT
>NW_007519837.1:0-234 GCF_000475195.1 Diaphorina citri
CAAGACACAAGTACAAGGGGCAATTAGTCAGCGGAACAATCCAAAGAAAAGAACAGAGAGGAAGAAGATGGAAGTAATATGAAAAAATATGAAGACATAGAAGAAGAAATAGGAGAAGGAGTAGATGACACGAACACAAAAACAGTTAATTGATGCGTAGGACTGTTCATTCATTCATGAAAACAAAGCACAATGAATGGAATACTAGTGTCGAACGTAAGAAATATCCGAGGG
>NW_007519838.1:0-234 GCF_000475195.1 Diaphorina citri
TGTTACAACAGAACACCCAAATAAGCACCATTCAATAGGATAAGGAAAGTCGTGTGATGTTCACACCAGATTTTTGTATTTAACCTAACCCTATAATAAAACTCCTTCTTGCATTTAACCTAACCCTATAATAACCAGGGTCACTGCTCGTTTGTACCAGTTCCTTTGGTAGCAATATTCCACGGACGTGACTTCTGCACAAGTACCAAACTGTCTAAGGGATTTAGGTCTTGA
>NW_007519839.1:0-234 GCF_000475195.1 Diaphorina citri
ATTAATAGGAGAATTTGAATGGTGAAACAGAATTTTGAAAAAATGGCGCATAATCACTAACGGTCGATTAGTCTGACGGACCATATTGTTTGTGTTGGTGAAATCCACCATAAATCAAAATTTCAAAAATCGAATTTCTTAAAAAATTCAAAAGTTGGCGCGAAGATGCCAACGAAGTGCTCTCGAGCCAACGAAATTATCGGCTACCGTAGTTTACTTTAGATTTAGAGGGAA
>NW_007519840.1:0-234 GCF_000475195.1 Diaphorina citri
TCTATGGTTATTGGGACCGTTATGATAGGAACGTATGATTTCTAATTGTTCTTCTTCATCCTCAATATCTTTGAGAAGTTGAGTACATCTAGTGATATCAAAGGCTAAGGTATCACGGAAATGAGTCTGAAGTGTTCTAGATAAAAGTATGTAGAGTAACTCGGGGTCAAGGGTGGAATCTACCGAATTTCCTGAAGAGAAATAGACGGAGTATTTTTTATCGAGGGATATGTA
>NW_007519841.1:0-234 GCF_000475195.1 Diaphorina citri
ACGTTCTGAAGGAGGGAATTGAAGAAACTCATTCTGTCCCGTGACGCGACTGAACGTTCTAAGAACAAAACGGAACGTCCCAACTACAAGTCCGAAACCATGTTATACGCGGTATGGAACGTTGGCAAATATAAAATTATTGTAATATAATCGCCGACAAGTTGCCTCTTTATTTTAATTTTACATGTGCAATGTGAGAAAATGTACTTTCTTTAATGATTTAATTCTCTAAGT
>NW_007519842.1:0-234 GCF_000475195.1 Diaphorina citri
ACACCTCTCTACTTTCTAATTCTTTTGCACTTGAGCAAGTGAAAAAGTCTCTAATAAAACTTCCTCTCTCACTCTCTCATATCTGTACTCTGCGCCTACATCTTTAAACCTTTCGAGAGCCTGTAGGGTACTTGGGGGTAATTTTGAGACAGTGGTCAATTCTTGAAAAAGATGGTCTTGTAGTGTAGAAGTTTAAAGTGCTACTGTATACCTGGACTGACAGGCATACATATA
>NW_007519843.1:0-234 GCF_000475195.1 Diaphorina citri
GCACAGTATTATATGCAGTGCAAGTATACAATGTACCTATACATACTAGCACACACAAAGTATGAACCAAAATATGTAACAAACCGCAGTCAGAACTAATCTCGGGTGAATGGGAAAACTACACAAGAAATGCAAGCACTTTCCTAGGAAAGAGTACTATGCAATTAAAACTGGAAATAAAGCTTTGTCTGATTATACAGATTAAAACGAAATGGTACCTTTTCTTCAACTCGG
>NW_007519844.1:0-234 GCF_000475195.1 Diaphorina citri
TTTGATGAGAAAATAGGTACATATCACGAAACAATCACCTCAATACAAATACCCAGGAATGGCCACAAAGCTGCCAACCTGACTGCAAATAGAGAGGAAACACCAAACATGTGATAAATTTAAGAAGTAGAAAAATCTCCACCCAAATTCGAATAGAGATAGAAATAAAATATCCAATATTTGATGAGAAAATAGGTACATATCACGAAACAATCACTTCAATACAAATACCCA
>NW_007519845.1:0-234 GCF_000475195.1 Diaphorina citri
ATATTGCCCGATAAAATGGGAGTCTTTGCCCTTGACAACATCTGATTTCACACCCTTTGTAGACTCTCGCCTGGCAATAACTAAGCTGGATATTGCTGATGGCTATCACAACTCAGCTGCTATTATTTCAGACAATAACGACTCTATTATCTTTTCTTATTGTTTGAAAAATTGCAGTCCATTTCAAGGATGCAAGCCTCGGAAAAGACAACTGGAAAGATACAATACAACATA
>NW_007519846.1:0-234 GCF_000475195.1 Diaphorina citri
ATTGGTGGATATGTCAGATTGTCAGAGACACAAGAAATACCTTCAACAAAGATACTTACCTACCTGTTGAAAAAAGTAATGACAAAGCTGAACTTTGGAACAAACTAGGTTGTCCAAAAAATATGACTGTAATTGGGGGAGGAATAGAGCTGGGTCATCAGAAAAATTGATGACTAAAATGATAAAATAAAATAAACAAAGGAATGAAATGAAAAACAAAATGAAATAACGCAA
>NW_007519847.1:0-234 GCF_000475195.1 Diaphorina citri
ATACTCAGATCAATAAGGAGTTTCCTATACGCTAAATTAACAAGTTTCTAAGAAGCCTTGCGCGACCATAACTTCTAATAAATCTAAGACTTACCGTTAGCAATAAGTTTCTTATTGCTCGACGCTGACTTATTGACAAAGAGATCCAAGGAACTTGGTATTCCATGCTGGGAAATACTCAGATCAATAAGTGGCTTGAGGATCTCCTTCAAATGTTTGAGCTGATCGCAGGAG
>NW_007519848.1:0-234 GCF_000475195.1 Diaphorina citri
TGCGATTGAACGTACGCCCTCCTGTTTACAAGGCGAGAGTTTTGACCATTACACCACCGAAGCAGTAGGGGACTTTTTGAATTGGAGCTCAATTTCTAATGAGACCCCATTAGTAGTGATAGTAGTGCAAAGCTTACATGATGTTTGTGCTAAGGAGCAAGGGAAAGACTGAGTGCACCCCACACCCATAGAAGAATCCAGGAGGAGAAGTAATGACAAGAAGGGGAGGAGAGA
>NW_007519849.1:0-234 GCF_000475195.1 Diaphorina citri
CAGCAAAACCACCAGGTCTGTCATTCCACCTATCAATATTGAAGCAACCACTTCCTCCACCAAATCTGTTTGCTCCTCCAAATCTGTCATTTCTGTCATAAGGTGCAGGTCTACCAAAGCCTCCACTAACAGGTCTCATTTTGTCTACATAATCATTAGAACTGCTGCCAACACCACCATGTGTGGAAGCTCTTATTTCTTCAAGTGTGCATTTGAATATTTCAATGTACCTGT
>NW_007519850.1:0-234 GCF_000475195.1 Diaphorina citri
AAAAGGAAAGTAATTACCCAATTCCTTTAATCTAAGAATAGAAGATTTTTACTGAGGATTAAAAATGGAAACCATATTTAAAAGTAGCACACTTTTCCTGTGCTTTTCAACAGGAAAAATTCACCTTTTCCCATTACTTTCCCTGCTGCAAGCCAATCCGTACCTGGCAAGTTGGTTGCACCAAGGCAAGGGTTAAAGAAAGTGTTTATGGTTTACTGAACTAATTGTGGAAGT
>NW_007519851.1:0-234 GCF_000475195.1 Diaphorina citri
CATATCTTTGATGTTGTGCGACACAAGGATCATAGCAAGGTACAAAATAAGTACCTCTGCGTTGGGAACAATTATTCCTACTATTGGATTCCGAAAGACAAGGTGACGTATCTCTAGTATCTTGCAACTTCTCTGTATTATTGGTGTTCATACCATTGTTAGCATCCCCTTGATTTCGTAAAGTACAGGGTTCATTGCAAGTACCTCTACGTTGGGAATATCTCCGAGGAGATT
>NW_007519852.1:0-234 GCF_000475195.1 Diaphorina citri
AAGATGAGCACGTGAAGTAACCCAACTTGTTGATTTCAATCAAAGTTAACTCGAGTGTGGTAGGCCAGGATTTCAATAAATTGGGCCACACAAGGATGTTGCAGGAATTCCTGCCCAAACGTATTAGCATAAAAAATATCCAGGGAGATGTGAAAATCGAGCTTAGTTTTCAAGGCGGTCATTACGAATCTTCAAAAAGATCTTTAGATCTTTCCTCAGTTCTTTCTTCATTTC
>NW_007519853.1:0-234 GCF_000475195.1 Diaphorina citri
GTAAGAGCTAGAGACTTGAAATTTGGTATGTAGATGTCAAATGTGACAAGGATGCGACACGAAACTTTTGGTTGAGACAGGTATTGCCCGCTTTTTGGCGGTTTTTGACCGTTTTTTGGCGGTTTTCAGCTATACCGACTATTCGGTTAGAGATAATGTAAAAGTTTGGCTATAAGAACAAGAACGCCCAAAATAAGCATCATTCAATAGGATGAGGAAAGTCGTGTGATGTTC
>NW_007519854.1:0-234 GCF_000475195.1 Diaphorina citri
AAAGGTGCACCCTAGCCAGCGACTATAAAATAATGAAATGTACCCGTTTTCGACAGGTTTCCACATTCCCATCTTAATTATTATCTGATAAATTACTTGTAGTGAAGCTGGTGAGCAATTTTTGTGGGCATCAAGAACAGGGCTGTAAAGACTTTTACCTCATCGGGAATTGAACCCGGAACTTCCGGTGTGTAAGCCTGGTGTGATAACCACTCAGGCAAAGAGATGGTTCTG
>NW_007519855.1:0-234 GCF_000475195.1 Diaphorina citri
TGATAAAGACGCAGATTTCAATATTGATTACACAAATCAAAACTGAAATGAAAATCGCAGTTTTTCATCGGATGTAATGTAAACTTCAGTATTTACCTATATCAATATCAAGCTATGATACCTAAGAATCAGCTATAAGCTACCAGCTGATTCTTAGGTAATCAAGCGCGCCGGGAGGCGCGCGAACGTCAAGAGTTCGCAGCACCGCCCGGCCTATATTAACACGAAACAGAA
>NW_007519856.1:0-234 GCF_000475195.1 Diaphorina citri
ATCGGGAACTTTTGGAGGTGATTCTACAAAATCTGTGTCAAGAGAAGGAGATTTACATCACCGCTATTCAAAGAGATTACTAATGGCAACAATCCAACAATCTTTACACTAGAAGTAGAAGAGATGAAGAGAAGAATTTGAAAATTTGAATTTTGAATATATTAGCCAGCCTAGTTAGCTTAGTTGGTAGTGCGTCTGCCTTGTAAGCGCTAGGCCGCGGGTTCGATTCCCGCC
>NW_007519857.1:0-234 GCF_000475195.1 Diaphorina citri
AAAAAATACGATTTTTAAAGCATCCCGCATTGTAAAATCGACATAAAAATTCAATATTGGACCATTACAATGAATCAGCGAGCAATAGTCTACATGAAATCTGTGAAGACGAGCGATAATAAACATCCTCGGATTACGAGTGGTATAAAACAAGGGATAGGCAAGAAATAAAGTCCAACACCAATTGAAACGACTGAACAAAATCCAAGACAAGACAAGGTAGGTATGTTGGTA
>NW_007519858.1:0-234 GCF_000475195.1 Diaphorina citri
GAACTTTTTGACTAATACACTGCTTCAATATTAATAATGGATTTCACTACGAGATTGGAAATCCAGCAAAAAATATAGATAGGTAAGTAATTGGATGATTGTGAAAATACTGGTGAGTGGTAAATAGTTTGTTACCGTTGTTAGTATACAAACACATTACAGTAAGTATTATAGAAAATTTCCACAAAGTACCTATCTACATTTGCATACATTACTTCTAAACGCAGAAAAAGT
>NW_007519859.1:0-234 GCF_000475195.1 Diaphorina citri
CCAGAAGAACACCGAACCTATTTAAGTAGGAAAAGGCTAACAAGAAGAAGAGCATATGCGAGAACAATGTGATATTGAGATTCCAGCAGACCCAGGTTGTAAAGTATAGTGCATACGAAGAATGCAAGAATTGATTGAGAGAGGAACTTTATTTTCAAATTAAACGAGATACCGAATTCAAGTCAAATCATAGGTGCCAAGTATTTTCGTAAAAAAAGCTTGTGTATAGCATAA
>NW_007519860.1:0-234 GCF_000475195.1 Diaphorina citri
ATAATTGTGATATCTACCTAGCACAGTAAAAACTGTTTTACAAAGGGACCAATAATTTTAATGAACAGGTTGGGATTCTTATTGGCAGTGTTGTGATGTACCTTGTACCTAGGTGCATAGGTTATCAGTCAATTATTAAATAATTATTCAACTGATACCAAGGTATTTTTTTTTTTTTTCTTTGTAGAAGTGACTTTACCTGTACCTAATTTTCAGGTACTTCAGACAGGTACA
>NW_007519861.1:0-234 GCF_000475195.1 Diaphorina citri
TACTTTTTACACACCTCTCGGGTGAGAGGAAAAATTTAGTCCACCCCCGTCCGTCAAAATTAGAAAGGCACTATCAAGATCAAGGAAGTATAACAATGAAACAGTGGCGTATTTGAGAGAAAATATGCCACCTGCCTCGGTGGTTTAATAATAATTATAATAATGCTTATTTATACTGCTCGCATAGGACTGAAAAGTCCCTTTACTCCAGCAGTAGGCTACTACTATTATTGT
>NW_007519862.1:0-234 GCF_000475195.1 Diaphorina citri
GTGTAGGTTTCTTGTTTGAAAGTATCTATCTACCTAAAGGATAACCTTTTCATAATGATTTGTAAAACATTGTATGTAGGTACTTACTTACATACGAGTATGTATCCAGTAAATATTAATAGACCCACAAAGGAAATGCGTATCTCATGAACATAAAATGGGTTCCTACTACCTAGTTACCTACTCGAAGATGGAACCTTTACTTGTCTAGGTTCTAAGTAGGTACTTTCTTAC
>NW_007519863.1:0-234 GCF_000475195.1 Diaphorina citri
AAGCAAAACATTCACAATAACAATGGACCACTAGCAATAATGAACTAGATTACTAGCCCATCTACCTATTGTAATAGTGTACTCACACCTACCTACCTTCCTACTTTGTTCCTTAAATAGTTGTTAGATGTCAGACCTGAGTTTAATTCAACACAAAAATGGCCTGATTATGGAACTTTCATATACTAACAGCATAGTAGAGATAACCTTTGGGAGATTAAAACTAAATACATA
>NW_007519864.1:0-234 GCF_000475195.1 Diaphorina citri
AGATGCCAATACTACATACCTACTTACTTAGCATTAGAACAAGTTGAAGTGTCAACTTTCGCAACTAATTTACTTATCGCAGCATATATAACTAATAACTAGGTACCGTCATCTGAGGTGACTTTGCACCTGCCCGGGTGACTTTGCACCCTTTGCATGTTTACTTTCATTTTAGAGTTATCAGTCGTTGAAGCAGGACCCCTTGAAAGCAGTGTGAAAAAGCTCCGGAAAATT
>NW_007519865.1:0-234 GCF_000475195.1 Diaphorina citri
CGAAAGAGAGGACAGAGTCATTCAGAGATATATGGACCAAGTGCGACAGAAATTACAAGCGATCAAACGAAACAGGTAAGTGCTTTCCAAAAATCCCTTGAACTAGCCTTCACTAGGTCACATTGACACTTTTAATTTTAATACGAAGCACAATAAAAGCTGAGACTCATCGTCTTATCAACTTAAATCACGACTAAATTATCTATAACGAAATTTTACATTATTTACTTAAAA
>NW_007519866.1:0-234 GCF_000475195.1 Diaphorina citri
AGACAAAATTCACCAAGCTAATGGTTAGATATGCATGAAAGAAGTAAAAAATATAATTGGAGGGATTTTGAAAATAATTTTGATGTTGTTTACTAATGCAAAGGAATTGATCATTAGGTCATTTTCCTATATGAAAATAATCACTTGCGGATTCTGTCATTCTATTTAATTATCATTTTATTGTGAATATAATTGAAATTTTAAATATAATTTAATTTTTCAAATTGAACATTT
>NW_007519867.1:0-234 GCF_000475195.1 Diaphorina citri
AATCTGACTCCAAATAACTGGCTACATTACACATCTCCCCCTAAAAGCTGAACCTTGGAGGGGGTCTAGAAACCCTAGTAGATCTCCGAACTTCAAACTTCTTGAGGTGATCAGCATGGACAAGTCTGGACTGATGTTCCGTCTCCACAGTGTAGGTATAAGGACTCATTATCTTGACTATGTGACCAGGGAACCATTTGACTTTCTCTCCTCGAACAGAGCGAACCCAAACCT
>NW_007519868.1:0-234 GCF_000475195.1 Diaphorina citri
AAAGCCATCTGTGAAATCCAACACAGTTAAATCTGATAAAATTAAACAAGTGAAATCTGAACCAATTGAAATTGAAGATGTCCAAACAGAAAATTCTTCTGGAGATACAAAATGTTCTCGACCAATAAGAGCATCAAAAAGAGCAAAACCAAATGTCAAACCAATCATAGATTCAGAAGACTCGGAAGAAGAGGAAGTTGATATCAAACCAATAAAAAGAACCAGAAGACAGAA
>NW_007519869.1:0-234 GCF_000475195.1 Diaphorina citri
CCTCGGATTTTTTAACTTGAATTCTGTAAGAATTTTCCGCCATTCAGCCTTCAGTGGATGAAAGAATCCAACATCGAGTGGTTGGTATAAATGAGTTGTATTTGGGGGCAGACAAGTGAACTTGATATCGTTCTCTTCACAGAGTTTCAATACATCTAAAGTAAAGTGTGAACTCAAATTATCTCCTATTATTACTTTTGTACCAGGCAAACGTTTTGCATGAGGAAGAAAACC
>NW_007519870.1:0-234 GCF_000475195.1 Diaphorina citri
TAATTTTTATTTTTCAAGGATATGCTTTCGTTATGTCACTTGATACTTCCAGAATTCCACTCATTTCAGCATGAAATTGAATTTCAGAGGTATTCCTCAACAAAAGAAGGATTTCACACTTAGTAGAGATTGAAGATTCATTGATGAAATAAACATATTAAAAATCCTTGATAATGATTAATGCTGGAAAGATCCTTGATCATGAAACTAGAAACCTCATCGATCCTTGATTCT
>NW_007519871.1:0-234 GCF_000475195.1 Diaphorina citri
CTACACAAAATAAATTTGTTCCAATGTTCTATTTTCAAAGTGATCTTTTCTTACTACATTAGAACTCCAACTCAACAGGGGCTAGACAGCCCTATTTAGGTTAAGCTTCTACGAATCTACAAAAAAAAAATTACCTTAAGGAAAGGCCCCGTTTTAATGTAATGTCTAGGCTATGTATGTAGTAGATATTTGTTATTAAGAAGAAATGAAGAAAGTGTAATAATGGTACCGGTA
>NW_007519872.1:0-234 GCF_000475195.1 Diaphorina citri
CTATGGTTGAGTCTTTCAAGTGGAGGAAAATAAATTCTTCGAACCAAAGTGAACACAAAACTGACCTGAACATTTCTTTCGCTAACGTATCTAACTTACGAGCCTGTCTCCTCCCGCTTTTCTTTACCTCTCCCTTTAGTTCTCATTCCCTTCCTCAATTTCCAGTCATGTTTTGGCGTTTTTCCAAATTTATATTTATGTACAGGAGAATGGGAGAAGGAGAAAGAAAAAAAA
>NW_007519873.1:0-234 GCF_000475195.1 Diaphorina citri
GGGCATATAGGTAGGTATAGGTCATAGGCCACAGGGTATACATTGGGCAATAAGGTAGGTATAGGCCATAGGGTATTAAGGAGCAAGAAAGTTTGACCGCGCTACTAGAGATATTATGCGCGACAGGGAAAGTAGCCGTTTTCAGGTAGTTGCAGAGGAACAACTACAAATGATGGAAGAAAACGGATTGGGTGTGTGTGTTGGGGCATGAAAGTAGACCAAGTTGAAAAAAAA
>NW_007519874.1:0-234 GCF_000475195.1 Diaphorina citri
GACCAAATTGCCTACAATATTATGCGAAAAATTTTAACTACATCTTTCTGATCCCCACCCACCCCATGAGCTCACGTTACGTGATAGTAGTATGTTTCTACTTTAACAGCTGTAGCTTACTGTTGGAACCCCAGCCTGAGGTAAAGGGACTGACTCTCTGTGCCCTAAATCACCAAAGTATGGAAAAGTATTTACAATTCCATATTTCAATATGATTCGTCCAAATTCAAAATT
>NW_007519875.1:0-234 GCF_000475195.1 Diaphorina citri
TTTTGGCTCATTTCTCGTTCGTTATCATGATTTTGATAACGTAGGTGTGGGGTAGATATTTCTTCATCTCCTTTTCTCGTCCTCCGTTCCTTCTCCTCTCTCTCCCTCCATAGTTTCTATTTTCAATTCCTAAACGAGGTATTTTTCAATGCCGTTTGCCAAGTTTTAGTTTATACTTTCCAATTTAACGTCGCTACCTAACTTTTTTTTATCACGAAATTTTACCTTTGCTCT
>NW_007519876.1:0-234 GCF_000475195.1 Diaphorina citri
ATTAATTTAGGCAAATTTATGTAAATTATTTCCTTAGGTAATCTAAATTGACCTCAATTGCATTTTAAAGATTAATCCTTACAATTTACAATATTATCATTGATTATTTATTAGCCCCCACTGTTATAATATGAGTAAACGATTTCTTATGTCATTTCATTTTAGCTGTTTTTAGGACATGCTTTAAAAGATGGGTATATAGTAGCCAGAGGTTAGTGAAATTTGGAGAGAAAA
>NW_007519877.1:0-234 GCF_000475195.1 Diaphorina citri
TGTTTTTCTCCTCAATATTTTTTCACCATTTTTAAACCAGGTGCTTCAGAAAAGAACACAGAACATTAATTTACTACTTGTAAAAATTAGAAAAATTCTGTGGGCCCCAGTTGGCATTTTTTTTTTTAAGTCCATTTTTCCCTATACAACTAATGGTATTTATTTATTATGAGTCTGGTTGCTCCTCTCTTGTGAGAGGTTATGCAATTTTATCACTGCGACCTTTTTAGATCT
>NW_007519878.1:0-234 GCF_000475195.1 Diaphorina citri
TCACAATGTCAACCAAATTCAAATCAACTGGAATCCATGTAAAGAAGGTAAGACATGTTTTGGGTTTCAGTTGACCATGGTCACATGTGGACAATGCTAGGAATTACATTGTAAGTACAGTTGTATCTACTAATCCTGTTGAGTGTTCATATTCACAAGACCACTATTAAACCAAAAAGAAACAGAGTGAATGTCCAAAATCACTCAAGTATAAATTAATGTCTCCTCAAATAA
>NW_007519879.1:0-234 GCF_000475195.1 Diaphorina citri
GGTTTGGATATAACTGTAAATATCAAAATATTGAGGATCGAAGATGAAAGATTATTATCAGCACACCCATTTTGTAGTATGGTTTGTCCTTCATCCTCGAGCAAAGTTTATTGAAGAGCTGGGTCAAACCGCTAAAGGAGAAGTTGGACTCTGGAGGACAATTTTATCCAGAAGTGGTTGAAATCCCATCATAGTTCCCAGAGGATAGAAAAATGTGTGTCAGTTTCCGGTTTT
>NW_007519880.1:0-234 GCF_000475195.1 Diaphorina citri
TGAAAAAATGGCGCATAATCACTAATGATCGATTATTCTGATCAACCATATTGTTTGTGTTGGTGAAATCCACCATGAATCCCAAATTTATTTTCCTACGGAGAGACTAGGTAGGTACTTGGGTAGCTATGTGCATGTAAAATTTTCACTCAAGTATATTTTATTCCAATTTTCAAAATGCATTTCCCTCGTATTATTTTTGCGTTTAACCACCAACAGTTTGGGTTTATGAAT
>NW_007519881.1:0-234 GCF_000475195.1 Diaphorina citri
GTGAGGTAGCAGAAGAAGGAGGAGGAGAATACTAAGGAGAGGTAGCAGAAGAAGAAGAAGAATACTAAGGAGAGGTAGCAGAAGAAGGAGAAGAAGAAGAATACTAAGGAGAGGTAGCAGAAGAAGGAGAAGAAGGCAAAGGAGCAACCGACACATTCTGACACTTTAATGAAAACCCCGACGACCGCCATGCCTCTTCCATCCAACACACATTCCTGGCATAATTACGTCGTG
>NW_007519882.1:0-234 GCF_000475195.1 Diaphorina citri
AACTTTAATTCCCCATCAGTGCTTAATGATTCAATTAAGGCTTGATTGAAGTTTGGTGAAATCGGCTATAAGTCTCTTATATCTGAAGCTTACCTAATATATTAATTTCATACACTGTCTCTACTTATACATTAAATCTCCTTTACAACATTACTCATGTAGCACTGGACTGGATTAGAGTATACTAACATCACATTCCACCACATGAAATTTACCAACATTGGTGAAAAAAAA
>NW_007519883.1:0-234 GCF_000475195.1 Diaphorina citri
GAAGTTGGTACTAAATGCCAGTATATGACCAAACATGTTTACATGCCCCAGTTATAAGTATACAATACAATCCTTACTTTCTGGTGTCCTCGTGTTTACCCAGAGCCTGAATGGGAAGTATTGTGTCTCTTATCGCCTATCTGATGAGACATACTGCGAGATGGGCATGCTACGTCACAGACCACATGAGTCTAATGTAGCATTACTGCGAGATAAAAACGGCGATGAAACACT
>NW_007519884.1:0-234 GCF_000475195.1 Diaphorina citri
GTCAAAGTTGTGTTTAGAATAAGTAGACCAAGAATTGAATTTTGTGGGCTAGTTATTAATGCATCACAAAAGTAAATACCTAGTAAGAATGAATGTAAAAAAAAGTCTGTGAACTTACCTACACAAATATACTTGAGGTATCACAAAACCCTACTGAATCATTCCCCCTATTCAAAATATCAATAACCCTTGGAGTGTGACATCAACTGGTACTTCGTATGGGTAGGTTTCTAG
>NW_007519885.1:0-234 GCF_000475195.1 Diaphorina citri
ACTAAAGTTTCACTGTTCAACTTTTACAATAATTCTTATGGATAAAAACAATATTTATGAATTATTCCATGAACGGATAAGGTTTTTATGAGCCTCGTCGTTTGGGTTTGGGGGAAGATATTGTTTCAACAATAAAACGGGGTTAGACTATTGTATCTACAAAATTCCATTTTAGTTTTATGATTAAGGAAAATTCACTTGATCATTTGCAGGCAATCATAAAAAACATCCACA
>NW_007519886.1:0-234 GCF_000475195.1 Diaphorina citri
GTTTGGTTTAGTCCGTGGTAATTGTGGTAGAACTATTGACTTTGAACTTGGCAACCTCACGTGCTGATGACATAAGTGTATTGGAAGTTATGCCAGGTCTCTAGACATGGAGAGCTAGACGTAACAGATCTATTATTATAGCTGAGATGTCTATTATTATGAGCTGACCATTACCGCTTCAGAGCATCAGACTACCAGACTTCTAGACTACAATATGTACATTATGAGAGTTTG
>NW_007519887.1:0-234 GCF_000475195.1 Diaphorina citri
TCCAATATATTGAAATAATATATTGAATTGTATGTTTTCAGGTATGCTGACTTGAAAAAAGTGGTTGTTTTGCCGATTGTAATGTAATGTAATGTAAATGCAGTTTCTTTGTGTTATTATGTCACAACTTGGGTGCTCACTGTAGCATTGTAGGATTTTTCCCAATATCTCAATAATCCTTAAATCCAACGTTTACCTACCATGCTGGCACCGGTCGCTATGCGCATTTATATG
>NW_007519888.1:0-234 GCF_000475195.1 Diaphorina citri
AAGACAGATATAAGTACAGAAATAAGAAACACAAGTTGAAGATCAAGGAACAAAATAATACCTCGGCTAGGATTGAACCCAAGCCCTCCTGATTAACAGGCGAGCATCCGATTGTCAAATAAGTGCCCTGATAAAGACCCTACTTGAAAATAAGGCACTTCAACATTAAATTAAATGTACAGTTGTAAAGGGAGAGAAAAGTGATGTTGACATCTCCACCAAAAAGTATTTCGT
>NW_007519889.1:0-234 GCF_000475195.1 Diaphorina citri
AGAGTCCGCATACTCAGGTTTATTCCAGAGAAATGCTG
Organism: Diaphorina citri; assembly: GCF_000475195.1. NCBI lineage: Eukaryota > Metazoa > Arthropoda > Insecta > Hemiptera > Psyllidae > Diaphorina > Diaphorina citri. Next base: position 39 of record NW_007519889.1, read on the forward strand.
TGAGTCCATATACTATCCCATTAAGAGGATACCAAAAGGTACCTAGGCCAGAGAGCTAGCTTGGGCTACGGCCAGAGAGCTACGATAAGACCTTGGCAGTTACAGAAAATTAAATAAGAATCTCACCCCACACCACTGGTCCAATGCATACAAGTCAAATGGAGAAAGGAGAAACAAGGAAGATATTATACCGAGC
>NW_007519890.1:0-234 GCF_000475195.1 Diaphorina citri
GGCAGTTACCTACTATAATAGGAATTTACCTACTATAATAAGAGGCAGTTGCAGTTACCTACTATAATAGGAATTTACATACTATTATAAGAGGCACTTACCTACTATATTAAGAGGCACTTAGCTACCAACTATAACAGGAATTTACCTACTTTAAACCTCCTGAGGACCACGTCAAATTTGTGTTTGTAGTCATAGCGGACCAATGTCCACACATGTGGACAACTGCCTTGT
>NW_007519891.1:0-234 GCF_000475195.1 Diaphorina citri
ATCTCTGATTAAGTTATTGGTGAAATCCACCATCAGAGTTGCAACTCAACTTTAGGCCCGTCGCAAATTAGAAGCGTACACGCGGGACTTTTAGTAGCGCGTAGTCACCTGCAAACCAAACCTATGAAATATAGAGTCTATAAAGGTAGGGATGGAAATCGAAACAAAAGTATCGATTTTCAGAATCGATTTCATATCGAAACGTAAGTGTCGATACAAGAGATCGAATCGAAA
>NW_007519892.1:0-234 GCF_000475195.1 Diaphorina citri
AATATTCCAATTGAATTTTCATTTAATAGATAAACTCTTTTTTGTATGTCTTTCAATCATTGGTTTTTCAAAATCATAATACATATTATGGATTTTGATAATCTCATTATATGACATCATACCTTCAAGTAAGTCAATGAAGCAACATCAATTATTACCCTCTCTCTATTGTTCTCAAAGCACAATTTTACAAGCACAATGTATCTTTACTCATTTATCTTTATATTAATATCT
>NW_007519893.1:0-234 GCF_000475195.1 Diaphorina citri
CAGCCCAGTGGTGATATACGAGTAATAGTAATAGTTACGTCTTATGTCACTGCATTTCATGACCATTGAAATAAAAAAATGCTGTGAATGTTAAAATATAAGCGTTCAGGGAATTATACAACATTTTCTTTTGAAAACGATTTAATAACTCGATTAACTATAAATTTAAAACCAAGGTTATCCGACCAAATTCTCGAGTAAAAGCATCTTCCAGTTTCACCAGAGTTCCATTTC
>NW_007519894.1:0-234 GCF_000475195.1 Diaphorina citri
TTTGATTACCAAATCTAAGATCAGTGGTTTCGTTGAGGTATTAGTGGAATTAAATTATTGACGTCCATTATTTCTGGATCTACTTATACCACCTTGAACATATTGTTATGCCTACCTAGATACTATACAGGGTGTTTCATGAACAGAGGGACAACAAAATATGGAATATTCAGCACGTCAAGAGCTACAAACAAACAAAAGTCCATGTAAGAAATTCTCTACTTGAAACAGGGA
>NW_007519895.1:0-234 GCF_000475195.1 Diaphorina citri
TCCTTGTGCGTGAATACCTAACTTCCGTTTTTGCCCATGTATCTATACCTTTACTAGACCAGACCATTTAGGTACATACTTGCTGATTTTAACGCATATTAAACACAATATTTCGGTATGTCTTGTAAGTTTGTATAAGGGCTTCAAATCTTTAAAGAGAACTGTATATCTTTAATTCATCTGATCGATAAAACCCCTGGTCTTTGAGACACTTTTCCTCTTCCCAAAAGAAGA
>NW_007519896.1:0-234 GCF_000475195.1 Diaphorina citri
TGTGACATGTTTGGCAACAATGCCCATTTTTTTGCTGCCACATTGATCTGGACACACTATAGGATGACTTATTCTCAATCACCAAGCTAACTGCCCCTTCCTAAGACAATCCTGATTCTTTTCTACCCATGAATAGAATCTATTCTATTCTATTCTACTCACCCAAAATAGAAACTCTGGATAGAAATTCCTCGTAGAGTTTTCTCTTCCTAATAGTACTGCCCATAAGGATGC
>NW_007519897.1:0-234 GCF_000475195.1 Diaphorina citri
GTTGATTGCGAAGGGCATCCACTGGTAAAATTTTGCAGCCAAAACCAAATGTCAGCCCAAAAGCCATCACCATAGAGCTGATTGAAGGCTGACGAAAAACGCCAACCCCGTCTGAACACGGGAAAAGGCGAAGAAGAAGAAGAAGAAGACTAAACCACAATAGAACAGAATATACCCTGTTTATACTGCTGGAATAGGACTTTCTTTAGCAAGGGAATACCACCTTGGATAATA
>NW_007519898.1:0-234 GCF_000475195.1 Diaphorina citri
CAGCCTCGTGAGGCCAAAGACAAGGCATGCAAATGTTTTGGGACTTTCAGAAAAGAGAAGACACTAGACAAGATATAAATAATGACAAAAAGACTTACCACCTTGTTTATAACGAATTGCAAGTAAGGTTTCAATCTATTAGTGGAGGACGCAGAAAGTTAAAACTCATCCGTTCTCACGTTAGGTCTCATCCTAGTTAAAACTCATCCGTTCTCACGTTAGGTCTCATCCTAG
>NW_007519899.1:0-234 GCF_000475195.1 Diaphorina citri
GGTTTCGGCTGCATATAAAGCTGACGGTCTGATCACGGTGTTATAGTGACAAAGTTTCAGATTACGAGAGAGGCTTCTGCTTTTATACAACTGTTTGCACGTGTGGAAAGCACCTTCTAATTTGTTGCATCTGCTCTCTATAGCTTCTGACTCCGAGTTGTTTGGAGTAATCCATTCTCCTAGATATTTGAACTTGGATACTTGTCTAATCTTCTGGTTACCGATTTTGATGTA
>NW_007519900.1:0-234 GCF_000475195.1 Diaphorina citri
TTTTGTATTTATATTTTGTATTTATATTGTTGCCATCTGTATATGTAAATAAAGTTTGATCCAATTGTATAATAATAATATATTATTAGCGACACTCTGACTCTTCCCGGACCTTGTCTGTATATGGTCCGCACTTCCTTGACTTCCTTCCCATCGACTTCTTGGTTCCCAGGCTGAATCCTAACAGACCAATATGATTAGCATTGTGGTCAATATGCCATGGTTAGCACTTAG
>NW_007519901.1:0-234 GCF_000475195.1 Diaphorina citri
TTTTCGAGTTTACCAGATGGTCATAAAACTACAAAAATAGAATACTTTAACGCTTTTGTTTTCCAGATAACTTTGATATTTCAACACCCTATAAGTACAGAACTTCAAAGAGTAATTCACTAATGCATTTAATTGCACATACATTGTATTTTCGAATACCAGTGATCCGAGAATATAGCAGTCTCATACCTTGTTTTGTAAATGTTTTCTCATTCTATAAAGAGAAAAAAAAAA
>NW_007519902.1:0-234 GCF_000475195.1 Diaphorina citri
GTAGATTGCTAGCAGTTCTCTGTCGTATGCGCCGTACTTAGGCCTGATTGGCAACTATAATTTAGCCCCCAATACAAATTCAATGCTACTCAGTATGCATAATGTTGAAATTTTGCACAAATTTAAGGATAGCAAAGGTACATCTACAGGTTTTCAAAGATCTATTTGGGAAAATTAGAGGTAAATAAAACGAAACTTACTAAAATACAAAGTTATCAAACAGATAGCTCCTTT
>NW_007519903.1:0-234 GCF_000475195.1 Diaphorina citri
CCATGCCTTTTCCACAAGGTTGGCCATGCCTCGGGATGAACTAGCGGGATTCCGGAGCGAAGCGACGGAATTCAGCTATATGAATAATATGATCTCCACATACCAAACATCCCTGCTTAAAGTTCCACTTTATGTAAACACTACCTACGTAGGTACGTACCTACCTATGTAGGTACCTGCCTATGTAGGTACCTACCTATCTACCTACCTATGTAGGTACCTACCTATATAATA
>NW_007519904.1:0-234 GCF_000475195.1 Diaphorina citri
TGGATCTCTTTGGCATCGGTGAGATCAGCTGATTTCACCGGTGCCGGGGGGGATCCAAGCGGAAAAAGGGGAAAAATCATAGCTTGGGTTTTTAGTTTTTTGGAAGCGACATTTTTTATGCTGATTTTTTTTTCTTTTGGAAGTCAAAGTGAAGACTTTTTTTGTGTGTTTATTCCTGTGTGTAAATGAGTAATAAAGAAAGACATACTGAAGTGCAATCAATAACGAATCTGT
>NW_007519905.1:0-234 GCF_000475195.1 Diaphorina citri
TGAGCTAAAAACGTACATTATGCCACTTACAGTAATAGAGAGAGGGAAAATACCTTATACACTTCACAGGTAGGTAATTTTTAGATTTTACTTTATGTTTTTCAGACATGAATCGCCCTCTATCAATATGGACCTTCACAAAGTTACCGAGGCATTCATTAAGAAACTTACAGTAAGCTGTAGCGCACACGGCAGCATTTGAAACACAGCAAGCAGCGTGTGTTCGGAATTCAA
>NW_007519906.1:0-234 GCF_000475195.1 Diaphorina citri
TTATTCCGAGGGAGGAAAGAAAAATGAGAAGATTAGGAAAGAAGTGACTTTATGATGATGGAGGTATTAATGCAGTTAAGAACGTGATGAGATGCTCAACAAATTGTGTAATTATAGTACCTCCTCGTGTGTACGTGTGACATTCTATCTTATGTGTAAAATTGCATTGGAACTGGAATTTACATGTCTAATGGTGGATTTCACCAACCTTCTTTCCAGCCTCAAACAGCCCGT
>NW_007519907.1:0-234 GCF_000475195.1 Diaphorina citri
TTCCACTTCACCAAGCTAGTTTTCAACCAAACAAAACGTCCCTTTGCTGAAAACAAATAAAAGAATAGAAGTGCAGACGAGAATACATCTGGTAAAAATTAATTGGCATCTATTCTTATACCCAATCACTGAAAAATAACCACCGTATGTATGAAGTCTAAAGGTACCTTTACACTGGGGCAATTTAGGAAGCAACCGGCAACAGCAACCTGCAGCATGCGGCATTGCCGCGCC
>NW_007519908.1:0-234 GCF_000475195.1 Diaphorina citri
AACAACCTAATTACTAATTATAATATGAGACAGATAAAGATATGGCCAAAGTGCGTTCTTTCACCTGCTTCTTAAGTAGGTACAAAAAAACTATGAAAAAATAAAATTGGACGGTGGATATTTACAACAATATCAAGGCATCCAAAGTTTGTCTATTTTTTCAAGTTCATTGCTAGCCTCTGTGTTAAAGTGTTTATCTGGTCCTAATACTCCGGTAGCGTTGTTATCAGCAAG
>NW_007519909.1:0-234 GCF_000475195.1 Diaphorina citri
AAAGAAGTTGTTTAACAAAACAAGTAGAACCGTGTTCAAGTTGTACTTACAGAGAAGATTTCATCTTTGATTGTTTGAGATGTTTTTTTACGTGGACCTGGGCGTGTAGCGCTGGAATCTGTTTCTGTCAGAGTCAGGACATACGATTCAACATCCTTACGGTACCTCAGACCTATCTCTTTGGGTGTTTCATCTGCTCTTGGAGTATCTCAAATACATCGGTAGTGCAGTGGT
>NW_007519910.1:0-234 GCF_000475195.1 Diaphorina citri
AGTCTAGACCCTGGACCATCGACCCTAGTCTAGACCCTGGACCATCGACCCTAGTCTAGACCCTGGACCATCGACCCTCCCACCAATGTGTAAATAAAGGAGCCTGGAATCTCCTGCTTATCTAAGATACACGTGAAAATACTGAGGTTAGAATGATATAAAAAATGATTGCAAAACCATCGACCATCACACAAAAAACTTACCGACGGAAAATAGTTGGTTTGCTTTCGAACG
>NW_007519911.1:0-234 GCF_000475195.1 Diaphorina citri
ATTCAAGATTGATGTAGAAAATCATGTCCGAGTCCGTCATAATCATTTGAAGATTGTTAGGTGTATCTTGCTTCCGTACACTTTTCAGGAATTACTGTAGGTAAATCATAAATTGCTGAAGATCTAAAGAACTCTTTTGGAGTCAGCGGTTGTGCGATGTTGAATGATCGATACAGACACCATCGCTAAAATAATATATTGTGAAGTTAAGCAACATGATGTTGAAGCTTGTGT
>NW_007519912.1:0-234 GCF_000475195.1 Diaphorina citri
CTAGCTCGAGTTTACCACAAAGGAGAAAGCATTGAGCTTTCATCACTAAAACGTACCTAAACACTTCTGTAAAAAAAAGTTCAAGCAAAAGTTTAGCTGTACGGATTTTTCAAGTGATTATTACTGAATGTTATTAGTAGAATTCTCTCTAAACCTTACATTTATGAGTACGAATGGGGGCACAAGATATTTTCAACAACTTTAAGCTCACGTCTCAAGGCTATTGCAGCTTTT
>NW_007519913.1:0-234 GCF_000475195.1 Diaphorina citri
TAGCAGTCTTTAAGCCCTTTCTTTTGATGAAATTGGATCTTGAAAAAGTTCGTCGAGTTCAGACTTATGTGGCGTATAATACAGGTTGGCCAATAAATGGTACGTTTTTTAGGTGGGCGAATAAATGATACACTTACCCTACATACTATCTACATAATATGTACATATTACCTACCTACTCGTATGTATGTAGATTTACGAAGATATAAACCTAAAAGTACATAATTTATCTAC
>NW_007519914.1:0-234 GCF_000475195.1 Diaphorina citri
ACACTATTGTTTACATTTTTTGTTTCCTAGTTGCAGCAACTAGCTTGCTGTTGCAACCTATGTCTGACCATAAGCTTACGCCTCATGCAACAGGGAAATTTGATAGAATAAGAATAAAGTTTGTACTTAGTGTAAACCTGTTTAAGCGATGTCAATCGACATCACTTGACCATGTGAACGCTGCTTGAGAGTTCTGTTGTTCTGAGCGAACTGTGTGCTAGTCTAATTTTAGTG
>NW_007519915.1:0-234 GCF_000475195.1 Diaphorina citri
GTTGAAAGGTGTGTGGGGGAGCCATTGTTAAGGCAGCAGATTTGCTCTGTTTGGTAGAGTATATTTTCAATTATCTTCCCTTTGTTGCAGCGGTTTATGCTTCCCCATATGGGATTGTGGGCGTTGAAGTCGCCGATGAGGAGGAAGGGGGTTGGAAGTTGCTCGATGAGGTTGGAGATCTCTGTTTGTTGTAGCCGGTGTGATGGGTGGATGTATATGTTGCATATTGTTAGG
>NW_007519916.1:0-234 GCF_000475195.1 Diaphorina citri
TTGTTGTTGTTGTAGTTGTTGTAGCAGTGTTTGTGTTCTGAACCAGTTTATTTACAATAAAGACACACAGTTACACGGATTATGAGAGATAAGGTGAACATATTAATTCCGAAAACTACAGATCCACTTCATCCACCACTACAGAACTACACAACCACAAAGGCCAAAGCCGCTTTTTGGGGCGATTCAGTAATGTACTAAGAGAGCTCAGAAGTTTCAGAAATAGATGTTCAT
>NW_007519917.1:0-234 GCF_000475195.1 Diaphorina citri
CGTCAGATTTCACGTCAAAATGCGCAGAAACGCTTGCGCACAAACAAACGAAGCGGGAGCCATGAATTATGACGTCATTACCTACGGAAGCGTATGCCGTGACGTCAAACTTCACGATTTACCGGAATTTTTAAATCGATTTATCTCGGTATCTATTAGAAGTCGTAGAAGAAAAAGAAAAATTCCGTTCTTCCTTACTTTTCCTGCTCTATGACTTTGAAACATCACCCAAGT
>NW_007519918.1:0-234 GCF_000475195.1 Diaphorina citri
TCTAGTCATAATAGTCCAATTGATAAAATTGTGTTAACTAGCGGGTCCGCACACCATAACATGCGCCGCCTCTCCTGTGTCACTTCAAATATACCAAATGAACATGTTGAACATACCTACATGTTGGGTGGGTGTTCAGTAGATGGACAATCAATGAATACACACTCAATATGTAGTCCCATGCGTAATGATATGTTATGTAATCTTGATACCTACTGTGATATTGATACTGCT
>NW_007519919.1:0-234 GCF_000475195.1 Diaphorina citri
ATCAGTCTCTACATCAGTCTCATGACTGATCGTGTGCAACGGGTCTACTTCCGTGTCCCCAAGATGTTCGAAGGTTAGTGTATTTCTACTTCTAGAACTCAGAGTTCGCTTTGCTCAATCAAGATCGCCTGACAAAACTCATCAGTCTCTACCTCAGTCTCATGACTGATCGTGTGCATCATCAGTCTCTACATCAGTCTCATGACTGATCGTGTGCATCATCAGTCTCTACAT
>NW_007519920.1:0-234 GCF_000475195.1 Diaphorina citri
GCGGGAATCGAACCCGCGGCCTAGCGCTTACAAGGCAGACGCACTACCAACTAAGCTAACTAGGCTGGCCTAATAACATTAAACATTACGTATACCTAAATTACCTTTGATGGAACAGTAATAATAATGATAATAATAATAGTGCTTATTTATACTGCTCACATAGGACTGAAAAGTTCCTTTACTCCAGCAGTAGGCTACTACTATTATTGTGGTCAAATTCTCAAATTATAT
>NW_007519921.1:0-234 GCF_000475195.1 Diaphorina citri
AAATTCAAAATTCAAATACCTTGTGTTTTTATTTCTTTGTTTAAATTTAAAACCCCCTATCAGAACAGTGTGCCAAATATTTAGCCGAAAATTAGTCATTAGCCCTAGCCTTTCCTTGTGAAAGTTCCTTATCCTTATAACAACACGCAAACGCCTTGAAGGTCACCCACCCGTCTATTAACCACGCGCAACGTTGCTCAACTTCAGTGATCCATTGATTGGTATAATATCCTA
>NW_007519922.1:0-234 GCF_000475195.1 Diaphorina citri
TGTCATGCGCAGAAACCAAAACTCGTCGAGCATCGTCACGATCCCCAAAAAAAATGCGTTGCGAAATCTGTCTAATGATTTAAAATCAAGACTAGAGCCCGTTCTCCCTTAATTCCCAATATAAGGTTTAAGTCACCCATCCATTTATTGGCATTACTCGGCGTAGCTTAACATAGGTGACGCTAAACCGGTCTTAAATGATCGACTGAAGTGTTATCTAAAACTTTCTCGCTT
>NW_007519923.1:0-234 GCF_000475195.1 Diaphorina citri
ATTTCTAATTTTCTATATCCTGTTTTTGTAGACTCATTAATTACTTTAGCTGAATATACCCATTTAGCTTCCTATGTATGTATAATGTACCTAGGTACATGTTTATGTTTTAAATTGACTAATCAGCATCAAGCCGGGTTATCTTGAAGTTGTGAGTCATATTACGAGATACCTTTATCAGATTACCTACACCATATCGATTTCATAATTAACCTGAGGTTGAACATGTGATGT
>NW_007519924.1:0-234 GCF_000475195.1 Diaphorina citri
TGAATTTTAAAAATTGCCGCCGGGACAGCTATCTCACGTCGTCCGAGCTCATCTCAGCCCTGTTCATAACCACGGCCAGAGGTGATAACACGGAGGTGAAATGTTACTGGTATATGAGTGAGTTGTGAACAAAACTGAAGCTTGGAAAATATGGAGGGGAAAATATTTTTAATAAAAGGTCGATTCCTACGTAAAAAGTTGTGAAAAATCCAAATCTGAGCTCAAAACTCCGAA
>NW_007519925.1:0-234 GCF_000475195.1 Diaphorina citri
CTCTTTATAATCTCATAAAGCACAAAAGCGATTGAAAAATATGTACCTAATAAAGTTATGAAGCCTAGTTCAGCGATGCTTCGGTGTGTCAATGTCTTCTTCAAACGTACAAACCACCAACTGACAATACATGAAGACTGAAAGCAATGTAGTCTCGTAGTCCAGATAGACATGGATAAAAATAGGGTGAAGTGCCTCTGAGGTTTTGGGTAACTTGGAACAAGAACCCTACGA
>NW_007519926.1:0-234 GCF_000475195.1 Diaphorina citri
GTCTTTTTACCAGGAACACGAAAATGGTGGTGCAAATTTTGTCCAGAAAACAATAAAGCCAAAAAACCAAAAAAAAAACTGGTTTTTGGGGTATTTTTTCACATTTTCTCACACAAATGAGCTTTGATCTCGAAATTTGTCGCGACGACCTATGAACAAAGCGAGAAAGTTTTAGATAACACTTCAGTCAATCATTTAAGACCGGTTTTAGCGTCACCTATGTTAAGCTACGCC
>NW_007519927.1:0-234 GCF_000475195.1 Diaphorina citri
GTTAACATCCACACCAAACTGAGACTTCTCAAAACCTATATGTTCTCAGTGTTCAGTTACGGTAGCGAAGCATGGACCATCAACAAACAGATGAGTGATAGAATAACATCCCTAGAGAATTGGTGCTATCGAAGAATGTTGAAAATTAGCTGGACTGAAAAGATTAGTAACGTTGAAGTTCTGCGAAGAATTCAAAAAAGAAAGTTTGAGCTACTTACCATGATAAAGAAGAGA
>NW_007519928.1:0-234 GCF_000475195.1 Diaphorina citri
AGACAGACGTACCTACATAGAAATTTGGATTACGTTTTTTTCCATGATGTTTCAAATCCAAGTTTAATTTCGAATTCAATGGCTGGTGTGTTGATAGGTGTGTTGATATTTCTGTAAAAAAAATGTTCCCAAGTGTAGTAGATTTTCTAGTAGGGTTTGTACAGATTCAGACATTAATATTGGACGTCCTGTTTTGTTGATGTAAATGTCGTGCGTTTTTTCTCAACAATATTA
>NW_007519929.1:0-234 GCF_000475195.1 Diaphorina citri
ATTTTTTGCGGTGTAATTTTTTTAATTTTTTCTTCTTTCATATGAGTAAATATTTGAAAATCATGAGAATTGTCAATTTCGAATCTTTGTTCATAGAAAAAACACGTCTTATTTCAACACCCCACAGCCAGCCTAGTTAGCTTAGTTGGTAGTGCGTCGATTCCCGCCCGGGGCGGATTTTATCCTGATGGGATAATGTTCGTTCTCGGAACGGCTGGCTTTTTCCTATCCTGT
>NW_007519930.1:0-234 GCF_000475195.1 Diaphorina citri
ACTTTGCCATTTTTGCCTGGCGATGTATAAATTGAATTTTCTTCGTTTTCCGAGCTGATAGAGAAGTTCTCTTTGGAGGAAATTGAATTTCCAAGCGTCTATGCCTACGTGTACCTGTGTGTACGTTTGAAATTCTTCGCACTTTTGCGTATGTGCGTACGTGAATGAGACTGTTTGTAGTACGTGTGACGTTGGATGTATGAATGTAGAGTGGCATTATCTGTTGTCAGTACG
>NW_007519931.1:0-234 GCF_000475195.1 Diaphorina citri
CCTTATATTTTCACTTTACACACACTTTGAACACTTTACATAACGGGAATCAAGAAAAAACTCTTTGCCAAGATCGTGACTTGAAACTGCACAAAACACGTCCTCCCTCTGCAAATTCCAAAAACACACCGAATTTTTTTTTCAAAATGATTTTTAATAATGAAGAAAAATTCGAATTTGGCGCCTTTTTTTACAGTAGTATCAAAACAACACGAATATTCAAAAAATGTTATC
>NW_007519932.1:0-234 GCF_000475195.1 Diaphorina citri
TTTCTCCATTTACAAGAATCTCGGTAGCAATTTTGATATTATGTCAGAAATGTGAGTGCATTATACCTCTATTGTAGTTACGTAAACAAAAGAAATGCATACAGCTTGGCTTTGAAGGGATAAGGCCTGGAACACCTTCATGAAACTTCCCCAATCCCCTATAGCTAACCAGGAAATTCATCATCATCAGAATCTAAAGGCAAGGTCTTGTCGGTGTAGCCAATCATGTCTGTC
>NW_007519933.1:0-234 GCF_000475195.1 Diaphorina citri
ATTTTTTCCCCTGCCCAAGCTGCTATACCCTGGCCTTGATGGAACCTAGAAGTACCCTCACTGGTATATTTCAACCTCACCAGTTTCTCTAAAATTCACCTGCAGCACCTCTAAAGAGTCCGCATACTCAGGTTTATTCCAGAGAAATGCTGTGATTCCATATACTATCCCATTAAGAGGATACCAAGAGGTGCCTAGGCCATCAGAGAGCTACTTGGGGCCCCCGAACTGAAG
>NW_007519934.1:0-234 GCF_000475195.1 Diaphorina citri
AGCTTCTTCTTTCACTTCACAACTTCACCTAAACATTCTTCATAATCTCTTATGATCCTGATCAGAGTATTGTTTCCTTTAGCAAATCCTTCCTAAAACAGAGTTTAGAGTTGATCCCTTGGGATCAAGAAGAGATAGTTACACTATGATGAGGCAATGTGAATTGACATCGATCGACTGTAGTGTTCGTTGTTCGTTCCATTTAACTAGGATACGTCCGGGATTTTCTTGACA
>NW_007519935.1:0-234 GCF_000475195.1 Diaphorina citri
TGTCCATGTGCGGAAGTCCTTGGAGATGGAAGGCCAGACGTATCTCTCCTTGACGAGCTTCACCATGGTGTTGACGCTTGGGTGGGACAGTTGGTGGATCGAGTTGAAGGCTGTCCGTCGGAAGGGCCGTGTGATGAAAGGTCTCGCCGTGGGTGTGGAGACGTCACAGTTGATGCGGACATCCGACTCGGGCATCTGGAGGAGTTTGAGATGAAGGCCGGAGTCGGTGCCTTG
>NW_007519936.1:0-234 GCF_000475195.1 Diaphorina citri
ACCTGTTACATCTTCATACCTGTAGCATGAAGTCTCATACTTTGTACTTACGTTAGGAGCTCAACTGTTGCATAAGTAGGTACTTAGCTAAATACGAGTATTTACTGTTTATTGTATTAGGTACTCAGTAAGTATGTAATTAGAAGAAGGAAACAAAAGTAATAATAATTTGATTAGGCATCTTAATGAACAGGAATATAAATTCGGTACATTTTCTTCAGTACCTACTTAGGA
>NW_007519937.1:0-234 GCF_000475195.1 Diaphorina citri
GGAAAGTAACAAGGTTGTGTGCGGTAAGTAATTATGTACAACACTTTTTTTACACACATCAGGATTTTCATACACATATGTAGGTATGTAGGCAGTATAGGTAGGTAAAATAGAATAGAATAGAATATACCTTGTTTATCCTGCCCGAATAGGACTGAAAAGCTCGAGTTCCCACAAGATGTAGGTAATACTCATTTTTCAAAAAGTAGGTAGATATGTGCCTCATGCACAAGT
>NW_007519938.1:0-234 GCF_000475195.1 Diaphorina citri
ACTACTCACACACTAGACTTGGTGGCTCTAGTCCTGGAGTTGAATGTTCGGAGACCGGCTGAGGTGAAAAAATTAACACCTCACAAAATATGTAGGTGTACTGTTGTAACTACTTACCTATAAGTAGGTAGGTTCTTCCTTTTTGTATTTTTATTCCAACTGATGTTTGGGAATACATAATTTGATTGATGTTTTCAGCGACCCTGTATCTTATTTCCATCTTTAACCTTCAAG
>NW_007519939.1:0-234 GCF_000475195.1 Diaphorina citri
ACAGAGTAGAATTAATCGCAGAGGATAAATGACCAACTCCTTGTTAGTGCACGGAACCTTTTCTGAAAACGTCCTTTATAAGTTAAGCGTCTCGCTGCTCTGAAAAGAGGTCACATTGTAAAACGATAAACGTGATGAGTGATATGCTAGAGCTGAATCATTGAAATGCTTTCATAACATAGTTACATAACTTTGACAGAGGACGCTTACTTCAAAGGTTTCACATTTACCTAC
>NW_007519940.1:0-234 GCF_000475195.1 Diaphorina citri
TGAAAATTTGGACCGATTGCAATACTTTCATTACTAGTATAGCTCCGCTATACTGTAGTAATAGAAAGTAAAAAATGATTTACGAAAAAAATATCCATTACTTTTCAGCCTCCTTGAAGTTTGTGAGTCGACTCTTGAAAAAAGATGAACCGACTCATCACGCGTATTTTATTTTGTGGCAATGTTGGAAAAAAGTGAAAATTTTTCCATTTCGTCCATTTTTTGTATTTTATT
>NW_007519941.1:0-234 GCF_000475195.1 Diaphorina citri
TGAGATTAGCGTCTAGTGTTTCGTTTTTCGGTTTTCGTTTATTTTTCGAGTTTCGCGAAGTGCGTATCGCACAAACAGCGCTCCCCTTCGTACCTATCGCTGTTTTATCGAGAAAGCACATTATCTCCTGTGAAGGTCGTTCTCGTTTTTGTTTTCTGTGTTAAACTGGTAGACTGTTTGTCGTCTTTATTTTGTGCATTGAAATATTTCTCTTTCTGTTTTGTTTCCGAGAAT
>NW_007519942.1:0-234 GCF_000475195.1 Diaphorina citri
TAGCTGTTCTCCTCCCTGTTTATAGTCCCACAGCCAGACGCTAGTCTACTCTCTGTTTAACGTCTCCTAGCCAGACAAGTGACATACATACTGTTGGATGGGCATGCTATGCTATGACACAGACCAGATGAGTTTAAGGTAGTAGTTATTTCATAATTATCAAATAAAAACAGTGGTGAAACACTCACTGTATTGGTAATTATGTTCTACAGAGTTACTCACCCTAACATGTGA
>NW_007519943.1:0-234 GCF_000475195.1 Diaphorina citri
CTAAAAATATGGAATCATACAGGAATTTCTCAAGTTTACGAGGTAAATTACTCCAGTAGCTTTCTTGACTTGGCGGGGTGGGCAAAAAAAAAATCTTAAAACAAGTGTCAACCGCTTCTAAAAACAAATTCAACAGGTATTTTGTGTCATCTATTTCAACGTATGCTTCATCAACTTGGAAAATATCGGGGCATATACGGTTGGAGGGTTCTGCCTAGAGTCGTGTAGGTACTT
>NW_007519944.1:0-234 GCF_000475195.1 Diaphorina citri
TCCCCAATTCGCACCAGAAATAAAGTGCGCCGCAGGCGAATTTTTTTTAAATTTAGGGTTCATTAGGTAAACTCTTTTATCTGATCTATGAGCTTGAGCTCCCACAAGATGTAGGTAATACTCATTCATTACAAATTAACTGCCCCACAGGCAATTTTTTTTTTTTTTTTTTTTAATGAATGGGTACAAGCTTTCAGGAACACAGTCCAATCAAATTTCAAATCTTCTGTGCCG
>NW_007519945.1:0-234 GCF_000475195.1 Diaphorina citri
TTTCAATGTCCTTTTTTTGTCCTTTGTGGCCAATTTTAGCGGCATGGAAAATAGAACGAAGTGATTGTTTCCCCTTTTTTTTCAATTCGACAATTTTGCTTTTTGTCTCTGGGCTGTTTGTTTGAAAGAAAGAAGGTAGGTTCATAGGTAGGTACCTAATTGAGGGGCGCGCAGCAAGAAGGTCAAAAGTCGACTTTTGCCCTTTTTGCGTATACAGGCTTATTCGACGCGGAA
>NW_007519946.1:0-234 GCF_000475195.1 Diaphorina citri
CCTCTGACCTGCTAGTGATGTGTTGCAGTTAGCACATGTGAAACATTCCTTGTGCCATGGATCATTCTTGTAAGTAACTCCGCCACTGATGATGATTTTAGTACACTTCTTACATTTGGTTACAAACTTATCCTCGTAACAAGTGACACAGTAAATTTCCTGGTCCTTTGGAATGAAACACTTTGTACCTATCACATTTTTACAAACGGCACAACAGAAACATTTTTCATGCCA
>NW_007519947.1:0-234 GCF_000475195.1 Diaphorina citri
CTCGTATGCTACAAATTTGTAAGAATAAGGAACATCCTCAACGTATTTACAAATCAACGAAAGGAAAGAAAAAGCCAAGGAGAAAGGAATGGAGAAGTCAAAGGAAATAGATTGAACACTCGAGAAAACATGAGGAACATTATATCGTCATCTGTCACGTTAAGCTCCCTCCTTCTCCTTTCGTCTATTTCCCTTTGTTCTCTCTTTTTCTCCTTTATTTATTTCTCTTTCTTT
>NW_007519948.1:0-234 GCF_000475195.1 Diaphorina citri
CCTGGTAAACAGGAGGGCATGGGTTCGATCCCAGCCGAGGCATGGAATTTTATCCTCATTTATTTGAGATTTTGATTTGTACAACGAGGTACTTTTACTGTGCATATTATGGTCATTTTTGCTGCATATTGCATACATACCTACATATTTTGGCCATTTTTGGTGCATGTAATCCGATCCCTAGTAATGACAAATAATAATGGTAATAATAATTATACGTTATTATTTTCGTCT
>NW_007519949.1:0-234 GCF_000475195.1 Diaphorina citri
TCCTTCTCTCTTCGATTTCGGGACGATAAGACCATAGCAGTTACAGTTCCCTCTGTCAAACCTCTTAAAAAAAAAAGCTCATTTCGAACGAAATCGAAAACTTTGAAGCGGGTTTACTCAAAACGCGATTTTCGTCCTTGGGCCATTCTTGAATAAACCGCCTCAACTCCTTGGGCCATTCTTGAATAAACCGCCTCAACTTCTCACAATGTTTATGGCTATACAAGGACATTG
>NW_007519950.1:0-234 GCF_000475195.1 Diaphorina citri
TTTGTAAAAACAAATTCAGAGGATGTATACCTTTGTAAAAACAAATTTAAACGATGTACCTACCTTTGTAAAAACAAATTTAAAGGATGTACCTACCTTTGTAAAAACAAATTCAGAGGATGTATACCTTTGTAAACACAAATTGAGGATGTACCTGTGTGAATTGCTTTGGTAACCACCGAGTAGACCTGGGATTAGTGGCTATACGAGTATCTACAAAGAACGTTGTACCTA
>NW_007519951.1:0-234 GCF_000475195.1 Diaphorina citri
ATTATTTCCAGACGAGCTACGAACTACGTTTCGTCTGGACCACGTTTCGACCTCCTCAGGGCAATACCACCAGGGCGGGAGACTGGCGTGGCGTTCGAACGGAGTTTAATTTATTAGATTTAATTTAACTGACGGTTTAGTAGCCAGGCCTGTCGAGTTTGGGGCATAATGTATCAATACGAGTGTTAATTAATGGTGTGAAACACGGGGCCTCTTCAGTACCCCAGGGGGGCT
>NW_007519952.1:0-234 GCF_000475195.1 Diaphorina citri
GTTTCTCGCCCTAGAGGTTTTATTGTAGCTCAAAACGAGTCCATCGAAAACTCCGAAGTAGACTTAGATGAAATTAGAGCTGCAGCTGATCAAGCAATTCAGAAAAGTGCCTCATACTGCAAAGCATTATTTGATAAGAATAAAGCAAAAGTAAAGCCATTTAGTGTGGGTGATACGGTTCTCATAAAAAATGAAGAAAGAAACCAAACTAAACTAAGCCCCAAGTATAAGGGT
>NW_007519953.1:0-234 GCF_000475195.1 Diaphorina citri
GAATAACATAACCAGGGAGGCGTGCAAAGTTTTAGGACTCGTCCAGAGACAATGCAAATATTTCCGAAATATAGATACGAGTACAATTAAACTTTTATACATGTCTCTGGTGCGAAGTAAACTTGAGTACGCGTCCTTGATATGGAACCCTTTAATTGAGAAAAACACAAAACTCATTGAAAATGTACAGTCTAAATTTGTCAGATACTTATTCTGGAAATTTAATGGTTTCTA
>NW_007519954.1:0-234 GCF_000475195.1 Diaphorina citri
AAACCAACAAAAATGGATAAGAAACAGATAAGAATTTAAGAACGTTGTTTGCCCTCGAATGATCTCTTTAAGAATTTGAACCAAGTGAACCATAAAATATGTAAATCTGAAAGAAAAAAAGTTCGATTTCGCACACAGTTTAGGTTGCTGTAAAATGATGGTATGTGAGGTTGCGCTTCACGAATCATAAAAAGAGGTAATAAATGGCCTCTAATAACTAATAATGACCAGACC
>NW_007519955.1:0-234 GCF_000475195.1 Diaphorina citri
CGCGAACATAATCGCGAAATCCGCGAACATAATCGCGAAACCCGCGAACATAATCGCCCAATCCGCGAACATAATCGCGAAATCCGCGAACAAAATCACCAAATCCGCGAACATAATCGCGAAATCCGCGAGCATAATCGCAAAATCCACGAACAAAATTGCGAAATCCGCGAACAAAATTGCCAAATCCGCGAACATAATCACGAAATCCGCGAACATAATCGCGAAATCCGC
>NW_007519956.1:0-234 GCF_000475195.1 Diaphorina citri
TTTGGGTTTAGTAATCAGGCATAGCAATATCTTTGTCAATATTGATACAATTAGACTGCTGTTTACATCCTTGGTTCGCAGTCAATTGGAATATGCCTCGGTCATCTGGGCCCCTAAAAGCGAGTTGTATAATTCAATACTCGAAAAGATTCAGGCTAGATTTGTTAGAGCCTTGTTTAAAAGAGAAAATGGTTTCTACCCTACCTACCCCAATGCCATTTCATATAAGCAACT
>NW_007519957.1:0-234 GCF_000475195.1 Diaphorina citri
TAGAACATTGTCCAAGAAACCATCACTGTATTTGCCCACCACAGATCACCCTGCTGAACAGAGTAAGTTTGCTGATTAGAAAAACACTTCATCACATGACAAGTGTTGACAAGTCCAAGGAAAATAAGTGCCAACTTTGTCATGTGACAAGTGAAAAATTAGACTTACTTTATCATGGACACTCATTGCTATGTTGAAAGCCCAGAAAAGGTTAGGTAGTAGAACATCCGTGGT
>NW_007519958.1:0-234 GCF_000475195.1 Diaphorina citri
CTGAAAACCGCCAAAAAACGGTCGAAATTTGTCCAAAAGCGGTCAAAAACCGCCAAGCGCAGCAACCATCAAACCAAAGCGTTTTGTGTTGCATCCTTGTCACATTTGTGAACTACATACCAAATTTCAAGTCTCTAGCTTATACCGTTTCGAGAGTATTGTTAAATTACACGGAAAACCGCCAAAAAGCGGTAAAATGCCGCCAACCGTTGCACCGGTCTTAACCAAAAGTTT
>NW_007519959.1:0-234 GCF_000475195.1 Diaphorina citri
TCACAAGACGTATTAGTATCTTAAATGAAAGAATGGGATTAAAGCACGATACTCAGTTAGTTCACAGACAGACAGACAAACAGACTAGACAGCGTTTATCTAACCTGGAGGGTAAAAATAAGGCGGTCAACAAATAAAAAACGAGAGGATAACTGTATTTCCACTTTTATCTATTGTTTTCGGGGAATACATTCCTTAGAACTCAAAATGATTGTTCTAATACTGACGGAATTT
>NW_007519960.1:0-234 GCF_000475195.1 Diaphorina citri
GTATAACGATTTGCAGAAAGAAATCATTACCGTAATGGTTTGTCAACAATTCAGCCAACTTTGTAACTAAAGATAGCTAGAGGTGGGTAGCTGGGTAGTTTTGACAAACATAAAAAAACCGTAAAAACGATAATTTGCTTAACAAAAGCCGAGGCGAATCTGAGAAAAGCGGATACAAAAAAGTCAACCTTCTGGATTTATTTCTGTCAATGTGACCTTGAGACAGAAAGTGGG
>NW_007519961.1:0-234 GCF_000475195.1 Diaphorina citri
AACTGGCACCTTTTTTAGGTGGGTAGATACTTTTTTATAGTTTTTCCCATAACTTAGCAATTTCAAAAATCGTCCAAATTTCATAAGTTAAAAGATAAAACGCGTATAAATTAATGCCTATTTAAGGGGAATTTTTCCTTGTTCCCATGATACCAATACTGGGAAAAAAATTGAGCCTCACCACATGTTCTCTAAATTGAATCATGAATTATTCATATACCTACTCTCAAAGGT
>NW_007519962.1:0-234 GCF_000475195.1 Diaphorina citri
TAACTCTATCTAATCTTTCTAAGAACCCTCGGATACTTCTTTCTACATCATACTAAGCTGTAGGTATTATCCTTTCGCGATTTTCAAGGAAGTAACGATGGGAAGTAGGGAAATGGAACATTGCCTGGCATTGTACCATTTCCCCATTCCCCATCGATTCCTAAAGGAAAATGCGACTCTACTCTTCTTACATATTCTTGAGAGTTCATTGCAACGGTCGTTACATTAATTAGA
>NW_007519963.1:0-234 GCF_000475195.1 Diaphorina citri
TTCTTTGAATTTAAGAATCGCGATTCACGATTCTTTTCAAATATTCGACTCTTTGAATCGACTCAGAGAATATTTACCATTTTACCCATCCCTACTCGAATGACCGATCCTGAACACGTTCAACACGCTAGTGTTGGGAATAATCGATTATTTCACATAATCGATTATAAAAAATAATCGATTAATCGATTATTAATCGATTAATAATCGATTATTCTAATACGTGGAAAAGTC
>NW_007519964.1:0-234 GCF_000475195.1 Diaphorina citri
AGACAAGAATGGGTTTCTCGTCCCAATTGCCAGTTCCAAGTTTTCGGATATTTTTTATTAGGTATTTGGAATCCTGGACCCCCACACTGCCCAAAATCTCACTGATTCTAGTTAATGTTTCACGGTAACTCTGCTGACCGAGTCCGTGGAAGACCAGGCCCATGCCTCTCTCCTCTCTCTTGAGATGTTCAAGTTCCACACCTTGTTTGATTTGTTCATTTTTTATGCTTTTTA
>NW_007519965.1:0-234 GCF_000475195.1 Diaphorina citri
TACAATATAGCTAACACACTTTTCCTCTTCCTCAACAGAAAATTTCCTGGTGCCTTTTTCTGCCGTTTTATTTGCTTGGCTGAGAAAATCTCGAAAAGTAAAACAACATGAACTAAAAGCATTTAAAAAAGACTTCAGATAAATAATATTTTCGCTGAAATTCGATATTATTTATAGCCCATCTCACACTCGAACTTCCACCCTCCCCTTGTTTCCCTCCCATGCTAGATTGTT
>NW_007519966.1:0-234 GCF_000475195.1 Diaphorina citri
ACAACTAACTAGATGCTAAAAGCAACACGTAGTCAGAAAGGAACGAAGATCCTGATATAATAGATTTACAAGAAACAATATTGAATTATTTCTGGTGTAGGCGAGGCATTAAAATATTATCGACCACTTCCCGATTGCTTAATGTTACCACGATGACATTTACATCTGTACGAATGTAGAATCTTTATAGGTCTAGTTTATAGGCGGCATCTTCACTGAAGATTCGGTTGGACT
>NW_007519967.1:0-234 GCF_000475195.1 Diaphorina citri
CCATGAGCTCACGTGACGTGACGTGATAGTAGTGTTTTTTTTCAAGAGGTTTGACAGAGGTACTTAACTGTAACTGCTAAGGTCTTATCGTCGCGAAATCGAAGAGAGAAGGAAGACAGAAAAGGAAAAAGCCAGCCGTTTGGAGAAGCCGAGAACAAACATTATCCCATCAGGATAAAATCCGCCACGGGCGAGAATCGAACCCGTAGCCTAGCGCTTACAAGGTAGACGCGC
>NW_007519968.1:0-234 GCF_000475195.1 Diaphorina citri
TAAAAGACAAAATAAAAGTTTAGCTATAAGAGCTGTAAAGGTACTTTGTGTGACATATTAGTATTAAGTGCTATAAAAGACAAAATAAAAGTTTAGCTATAAGAGCTGTAAAGGTACTTAGTGTGACATATGTAAATGATGTTCTTTACGGTGTAGTCTGCCAGACCTTTGTAAAAGGGGGGGATGTCGTACAGTAACATCTGGCAACACTGTGGAGTTGTTGAGGTTAGTTGA
>NW_007519969.1:0-234 GCF_000475195.1 Diaphorina citri
CCCCACGAGATCAGAGCGGACATGAGCATAACTATCCCGGCGGCGATGAAATCCGGATAAGTTGACAAGAAAGAGTATTGGATGGGGAGTAAAGACTCCATGGACTTCTGATAGGCGTTCCCAAGGAGCGAGTCGATCTGGTTGGAAATGGCTTTGGCTTCGGAGGCCGTGCCTATGATGTACTCGAGGACCAGGTTCCAGCCGATGATGTAGGCGGCGAACTCGCCGATGCTC
>NW_007519970.1:0-234 GCF_000475195.1 Diaphorina citri
TTAAATCAAAAATTTCAAGATGGCGTCTTCTTAAATCAAAAATTTCAAGATGGCGTCTTTTTAAATCAAAAAAATTCAAGATGACATCTTCTTAAATCAAAAATTCCGAGATGGCGTCTTCTTAAATCAAAAATGTCTATGTCTTCCTAACCCGAAATATTAATTATTTCTTTATAAGTCACACTTTTCTCCGTATAATTCACAGAGGGCTATTTGACCAGTTGTACGTTCGAC
>NW_007519971.1:0-234 GCF_000475195.1 Diaphorina citri
TCTATCTATCTGAACCGCTTTGGTGTATAAATATTGTCACTTATCCGAACCAGACGATCACTAAGTACACCACGTTAAGTTGAGTAAGTTCAGTTAAGTTTGAGTGAGTGACAGGGATTATTTCTTCAGAGGTAAGTTCTATAAGTTCTATTTCTGAGTACTTTAGTTTAGGGACTTTAGAGAGTTTAGACTCCATTTTATCTCTCTCAATTTCTGAAACACTCCTGCCTTTTG
>NW_007519972.1:0-234 GCF_000475195.1 Diaphorina citri
TGAAATTGACTTGATTTACAAACACCGAAGTATGCTGGAGGTTAGCTTTCCTTTTCTCGGCAAGATATTCCACAAATAACATAATAGCATTGGAGTAATCGTAATGTTCAAATAATATGTGACAAACATAATACCTACCTATATTATAGGTAATTAATCCAAATCCAACTTTACGCACGTGTTCCAGAAATTGAACATCAAACAAAATGAATACACACAGAAGAATGTAGGTAG
>NW_007519973.1:0-234 GCF_000475195.1 Diaphorina citri
TCTGAAATGAAAGAAAAATACAACATGTTAGTAGACTACTCAGGTTAAACGTTTTCAGTATGACTGGAAAAACTTTTGCCCTGAGTTAAAGTTAAAGCTTTCAAACGATTACTCCCTTCGGTCAAATCAATGAAACGAGGAAATTTTTTATTCACCAGAGAAAAGGAAACCACTAGACCTCTAAATATTTCCAATGTCATTAGGGAAATGCATCGTAATGTAGTGCATTTTCTT
>NW_007519974.1:0-234 GCF_000475195.1 Diaphorina citri
ATTTTCAATTGATTGTAACCTAGAATTTCGTCTTGTCGTCATTTTTAGTAGGGAGCTTTCAATTCATCATTTTTCAGTAAAAAGGCCTCTGGTGGCATTTGTAGTAGCTTAGAATTATACAGTCCACTAAATCATCCATTTTTGGTCCTTCGGGCCGGATCTGAATTGGATTTTGGATCTTTGTAGTGGAATGCTTCACACTGTGTGGTGCAGATCATTGTAGTGCCTATTGTG
>NW_007519975.1:0-234 GCF_000475195.1 Diaphorina citri
ATTTGATTGGTCAATTTTGACTTGAGACTGATCTAAGAACGATCATTCTTGTTCATAAATACGAGTGTAAGTTTTATGCTGAGCTACCGAGTCTCATGTCGAATGTCAGGTTATGGTTTTTGAATATCACTCAATTTATTTGATACCAATCTCCTCTATTCCTGCCTCGGTGGTGTAGTGGTCAAGGCGCTCGCCTGGTAAACAGGAGGGCGTGGGTTCAATCCCAGCCGAGGT
>NW_007519976.1:0-234 GCF_000475195.1 Diaphorina citri
AATGATGTCTCTCATGGGATTGTCTACATTGTAGAGCACTTTGGACATATAGTTATTGCTCAAATATTCTCTTCGAATGTGAAGGGGAGGTTCACCAGCATCAACTAATAAGTTTTCTATTCTACTAGATTTAAAGGCACCTGTTGCTATTCTTAAGGCTGTATTTTGTATGGGATCCAGTTTATTTAAAATAGCTTTAGGGGCAGAGTTATATATAGGGGCACCATATTCGAT
>NW_007519977.1:0-234 GCF_000475195.1 Diaphorina citri
CGCGTGAAAAATCACATGGGATCAACTATTCACTTGCTTATTTGGTAACGGTTCACGAATAAAAGGGAAATTTGTCGATACAGGAAAGTATCGAACCCGCAACTTCTCAACCGTAAGTCAGAGAGTGCTAAAAGTAGCAACATTCGATTCCGCGAGAAAAAATCACATGGGATTAACTATTCACTTGCTTATTTGGTAACGGTTCACGAATAAAAGGGAAATTTGTCGACACAG
>NW_007519978.1:0-234 GCF_000475195.1 Diaphorina citri
CGGGATTAGGTACTTTGAATTTTAGATTTTTCCACTTGTTTTTATGTTCCTTCTTCTCCTCCTCTCCTTCTTCTTTTTTCTTTTGGGGTGATGACAAACGATTTAGGGAGGTAATATTTTTGCTGCCCATATCCTAGTAATCCATAGTAATAGCTCAGTGTTGCATGTGAATAGCGTGGTGGACTTCGGATCTGGAAGTTGGTGGTTCGAGTTCTCTGGAACCTGAGACGATTT
>NW_007519979.1:0-234 GCF_000475195.1 Diaphorina citri
GGTCACTGATCTTCAAAACAGTCCAGTTTATACGTATGTTCAAAGACTTCAAAGTTTGACGACCTTTACAAGAGGAAATTGATAACTCCCCCTTCGATCAAGGACTTTGACTCAATTTACCCGAAATCTCTGCAGCCCAAAATCTCAACATTCTCGACAAGTTGAATGACTCGCAAAATTTCGAAACCTCTTCACCCTCTGTTGACGACGAGTCTTTGATACTTCAATCCACTT
>NW_007519980.1:0-234 GCF_000475195.1 Diaphorina citri
ACCTTATTTATTAGTATCAATAGCATCTCATGTTGATAGTCAAGAAGAACAACTTCTAAAAACCCTGATGTTGAAACAGATTAAAAAATGAAAATTCTACATTTTAGCTCATCAAAGTTAATTGAAAAACTTCAGAATGAAACAATGTTATTTTGTATGTCTTAGGTTTTAATCCCAACTCACCCAATCCCTTCAGCAAAGATGTCAAAATTAACACTAACTCCAGCTGGCATG
>NW_007519981.1:0-234 GCF_000475195.1 Diaphorina citri
GGTTTTTCAGCAAAAATTTTGGGGGTCACAAAATGGATTGTAGGATCCTTTTAAACTTTAGAGCAGAACAGATAAAGTGAGACATCGAGTGAACTAAGTATGGAATCATCTCAACTTTCTTCAAGCCTGTTAGGTCAAGTGTACCTTCAGGAGGTATACTCTTAGGAAATCTTACCCTAATAACCAAGTTCAAAAGACTTAAAGGAGAGTTCAATATAAGGGCACCTATACCTA
>NW_007519982.1:0-234 GCF_000475195.1 Diaphorina citri
AAAGGAAAGTGGACTAGGTACTTATTGTCGGTTTCTACCCACTTAGAATCCGTTTTGCCTATCCAGGATTTATCCAGCTAGAAGTTGGATAGAATCCGACTTTTTCTATCCTGGGATTGGGGTTGTGCAATCCGTATTCTAATGGGGTTGGGATAATTTGACTATACAAACAGGACCAGACGTAACTATAACATTAACTAGAATAACTTCAACTCGCTACTTAGGAATAATGAT
>NW_007519983.1:0-234 GCF_000475195.1 Diaphorina citri
AAAGGAGAGAGGAGATTGAAAAGGGAGAGAAAGAGAGGAAAAGTGATTAAGAAATAGAGAGAGAAGGAAAGAAAGGAATATGAAAGAAGAAATAGAGAGAGAGAGAGAAAGCAACATGAAAGAAGAACTAGAATTAGATAAAGGAAGAAAGAAGAAGAGAGGGAGATGGAGATGGAGAAAGAGAAATTGAGAGGAGGAGAAATAGGGAGAAAGAGAGATAGAGAAAAAGAGGGA
>NW_007519984.1:0-234 GCF_000475195.1 Diaphorina citri
CCATAAAAAGAAACATAAGTGCAATATTACAGCAAATAATAAAATGAAAGAATTTTAATATTCCCAACCGTATCAGTCATACAAATGGAATTAGAAGTCCTGTCTACAAGTCCCTGACATTAAACTTGTCAACAAAACTAAACTAAACATTATGAGTGAATCTGTCAGTGAGCAAATTATTAATCATAAAAAGAATAACATCAACATTGATAATGATAATGCATTTGATGCGTT
>NW_007519985.1:0-234 GCF_000475195.1 Diaphorina citri
ACTGTATTCTAATTCTAGACAAGAACAGGAACTGCACAAGTTGTTATGTAGGCACAAACGAGTGTGACATTTTAATTTTGAGTATCTACGAGGTAGTCTTTTGTTTGGGCTTTTTATTAACATTACTTTTGTTTTAGAAAAATTCATAAAAATTTCATTTATAAACATCCATTTTTGAATGAGAACAAGATCTCCTTGTAACTTTTGGATAGCAACATTCAAGTCGGAATCTAC
>NW_007519986.1:0-234 GCF_000475195.1 Diaphorina citri
TTTTTTTTTCCACATTTGTGTTTTTGTAGGGGTATTAATATATACAGGGAGTTCCCTATGCGTTTCATGGTTGCTTCTCAAGTCTGTACAAATCAAACTGGTTAGTCTCTGATCTGCTCATACTCATGGTTAGTATCTGACTCTCTGATCTGCCCATACTCATACTCATGGTTAGTCTCTGATCTGCTCTACTCATACTCATGGTTAGTCTCTCATCTGCTCTACTCATACTCA
>NW_007519987.1:0-234 GCF_000475195.1 Diaphorina citri
TGATTAGCAGGTAATGAATTCTTGGGTCTCATATTACATGAGTGTTACGCTAGCACTTTCTTATCTATTACCTGCCATTATTGGCTGACCCATACAAAACTGAAGTCTGAACGCAGCAAACAATACGATTTGCGAATATGCACCGCTATTGACGTACGAGCTTCCTTCATAACGCCTACTTGATAAATTCATACTAAGTGTAATTATTTTATTAGTAAAATGCTCAGTAAAATA
>NW_007519988.1:0-234 GCF_000475195.1 Diaphorina citri
TAGTCTGACACCACTTAGTCTGAAATGAAACTAGGAAACCACACCTTTTTGCTGAGGTACTCATGAGTAAATTTTCAAATATAGTGTTCCTCATGTCACCCTCTTTTTCAGAAAACCACGGCACATCGTCGCTATCAAGACACAGTACCCAGCTCGGTCAAAGGTCAACGAGTAAACGCTATGGACGTCACTTTCCGACGGCACGCTCATCACCTTAACGCCCAGAGTGTGGGC
>NW_007519989.1:0-234 GCF_000475195.1 Diaphorina citri
ACATTATGATGGCTCCTAATACATGCATATTTCCTTTAGATCCCCCTTCTTCTTTAGTCGATTTCACCTATCTCTACCTCCTACAAATCTGTTACCTCCTACACTCCTACTACTTCAAACTGATACATCCTTTACTCCTTCCTTCCCCTTGCTTCTCCTAGCTTCTGATTTTCTTTACCTCATCAGAAACATATTATCCTGATCTCTTTCCTTCCCCTCTCCTTACATTCCCCC
>NW_007519990.1:0-234 GCF_000475195.1 Diaphorina citri
TTAAGATAGGAAATTTTCGACCAAAAATCGGCCGCCGTAGGCGGCTCAGGCTCGGGACTTAGAAAAATTTTCATTTTTACTTTTTTTTTCAAATACGTATTCCGCAAATGTAATAGAAAGTCGTGTGATGTTCACACCAGATTTTTTTTTTCCTCTTTTTAGTGGGTGGCCCAACGTCAAAAAAGCTGCATTTCGTCAGGAAAGCACCAAATTTGGCATGGACCTTCATTTGGA
>NW_007519991.1:0-234 GCF_000475195.1 Diaphorina citri
TCAACGAGTTCTGAATCAGTGAATTCATAAGGATTTATTGAATCACTTTGTACTTCAGATTCTCTGGAAACAAATAAATAAAGAAGACATTGAATTCAGACTGCCAAGATATTCAATGTTGATCGAAAAAAAAGACAAAAACTGCACTTTTGAAAATTAGGATGATAATAATAATAATAGTGCTTATTTATACTGCTCGCATAGGACTGAAAAGTCCCTTTACTCCAGCAGTAG
>NW_007519992.1:0-234 GCF_000475195.1 Diaphorina citri
CATATTTTATTTATCCACCTCGTGGGAAAAACTCTGCCTTATTTTCTTCATCCGAACGGGAAATTTTGCTTCTCCGAAGAGTTTGATTTGCTCTTTTCCCATCAGAGGAGTCAAGGTATCATCGAACGATATGTCAAAGCCATCGAACGATATGTCAAAGGTACCTTTGAAAGGTGGAAAAATGTGTCTTGGCGAGGCAATCCGAGGTACCCATTTAAATTTGCCAGAATATCC
>NW_007519993.1:0-234 GCF_000475195.1 Diaphorina citri
CTCAACACCATACAGTTTATACCATCAAGAATCAGTTCAAAGGTCAACTTCAGTTGCTTTACTTTTGACCAGTCTCATTATTGTTTAGTTCAATTCCTATTTTTCACACAAGGACAAGCTATAAGTATTTATCATTGAGCCATCAGAATGAAAATCCCGGTAGTTGTGCATAAGGTGCGTCAATGGGACATTACAAAAATCCTTTTATAAGAGGGAAGATACTTGCTTTAGGAG
>NW_007519994.1:0-234 GCF_000475195.1 Diaphorina citri
GAATGAAGTATGATTAGGATGAATTTTCTGCTTTAACAAAATAATACTATTAATAATTACCTACCTACATTACAGGTGGATGCTATTATCCAGATTCACCCATCCAGATACTAACCACACAAAAACGTTACTTAACTTTAGTGTTCTCATGGACTGGTGTTCTAAACGTGCTATCGCCGCTGGCTTGGCCAACAGGGAATGACATTTCACCCCGAACATTTGAAAGTTCCCGCC
>NW_007519995.1:0-234 GCF_000475195.1 Diaphorina citri
GACGATTCCTGCTCCTCCAATGCTCTTCTACAGATGGCGTTTCTCTGGTGACTGCGAAGTCCAGCAAGTGATCTGCATTCTCTGCCGCATGCCCTGCACGCTAGGGGGTTGTTAGTGCTTAGTTGACTAGATTGGGTGCGGTGTGATTGTGTAGATTGAGGTTGACTGTATATTGTTTGATTGTCTACTGATTGTGAACTCGAAGGATGTTTCGCTTTTTTGACGGGTTGTAAG
>NW_007519996.1:0-234 GCF_000475195.1 Diaphorina citri
TTGATTTCAGATAGTCCTCAGCTTAGTTGCCATATTTCTTGACCAATGCTGTGCCGTTATCTAGTAAGTAAAACCCTAACTCCCTATTTTTAGAATAATAACCTGTGTAGTGTTTTGAATAATCACCTATGTAAACACGGAAGCCAACCACAGGTCAGGATAACATCAACTTTGTTGCCCTATCAAATCCCTTGACGTAAATATCGAAGAGCTAAGTGTTTCCCAAAAGATATA
>NW_007519997.1:0-234 GCF_000475195.1 Diaphorina citri
TCTATTTGGAATTACGCCAAAGCAGATTGGTTAAAATTTAAGTCTAAAATAGACTTTAGTTTTATAGATACCTATCTCAACACTAACGTACAACCCAATATTGACGAACTGCTATCAGCTATCAACACAAATATCATTGATGCCGCCAAGGAATCCATTCCTGTCAAAAAAATTCCAGCAAATAAACTCCCAGTCCCGTGGTGGGATGATGAGGTGAAACAGGCCATTAAATCA
>NW_007519998.1:0-234 GCF_000475195.1 Diaphorina citri
CTAGGTCTATCAGGCCTGGAATTCTGTTTTAAGTCTTCCAGGATGAAATTTACCTTGATACCTAAAGAAATAGGTAGCAAAGTTTGAGTTCAAAGGGCATCTACTTGGATTTTTTTTGTCCAAAAGCTTGTCCAGATATTCCAGATATAAAGTATGGACACGGTCCGTTCGGTATTGGATAAATGCAAGGTCATGCGTTTGATCCAATGTAAAGTAATATGGAACAAGCTAGAC
>NW_007519999.1:0-234 GCF_000475195.1 Diaphorina citri
AGAATACACACGAAAGAGAGTAAAAATCTCGCCTGCCTACAATACATACACGAGGTTAGGATAGGTAAGTTATTTGTAGGATCATGGGAAGTGACATTGTATGCGCGCCCGGTATCTCTGTATGTATGTATGCAATGTGCTTATCACGTTGCAACACAAACTGGGAAGCTCAATGCTCTGGTCCACAGTGGTCTACGAAATGGTCCTGATGTCATTAATAGATTATCTTATTAC
>NW_007520000.1:0-234 GCF_000475195.1 Diaphorina citri
AGAGGTGTCTGAGGGAGATAGAAGATGGCAGATCTGACGGGAACTTAGAGTAGGGGAAGATAAATAGGAGAGGGGGAGAGGAAGGGACTGAAAATGTGTGGGAATGAGATAGATAGAAAGAGATGGAGGGAGGGAATGAGAAAAAGAAAGGAAGAAAAGGGAAGAGGGGAAATAAAAATGAAGTGTAATTTGCATATGTCTTGGTGTTCATTGAATATCCTGAGGGTGAGAGGT
>NW_007520001.1:0-234 GCF_000475195.1 Diaphorina citri
TTTATTGTGCACTTTGGTAGAATCTCTATTTTATAGGTACATGAATATAATATCTAAAACCTATCCATCGTAAGAACCCGAAATATGCTTTGTTTCTAGGTAACTAGGTTAAAAAGAAACGGGACTTTTACTAATAGGTACATATAAATAAATAGTAACTAGATAGATTCTTAGGTAAATAACTGTTTTCTAATCTACAATACATAATTACAAGAGTAATGACAGTAGGTACTA
>NW_007520002.1:0-234 GCF_000475195.1 Diaphorina citri
GAGACAGAGGTTTGCTAAACAATGTACAATTTACAGAACTTTATTTACAAATGAAATTGAATAGTTTTAATTGAATCAATAAATTTAAAGAATAATGAAACGATTTAATCATTGCACGTCGATGAAAAGTGTGGCAATGTTATAAAACCTAATTTACTGCAATATTTTGCTTTGGTCTGTGATTACAAGAAGGTAGGTATTACCCCTAGCTTACACCGATAAAATATACTGATC
>NW_007520003.1:0-234 GCF_000475195.1 Diaphorina citri
TTTACCAATTTTCCCATGTGACTTTCCCAACTAGCTATTATAAATCCTTGAAATATTGGAGAATCAATTTATTGACAATGTTAAATGAAAAGAGATGTAATGTCAAGTAGATACTTACGTTTTTGCCTGGCTTCAATTTCGGAATCTATGTTCTTCTCCTTCTTGACTTTGGTTGGGGGTGATGATGGAACATCAAAGGTAACAGATTTCTTCTTGCCCATGATTGCTGTGTGT
>NW_007520004.1:0-234 GCF_000475195.1 Diaphorina citri
TGGGAAACTGACCGCTACTCCGCAGAAACAGAATGAAGCAGTTATCAGTTTCCCACAAGGAAAATAAACCCCAAGTATAACATCTACACAACCACTTGATTACAGCTAAGATGTATTATTGATTGTGTCTCGTTTTTCCCCCAACACAGTTTTTTGTTTTTTTACTCATCTATATCGTCATCTCAATATTTCCTAGGGAAGGAAAACCAGCCTGTAAAAATTAAAAATATTCTA
>NW_007520005.1:0-234 GCF_000475195.1 Diaphorina citri
AAATCTCTAGAATCAAAACGAAAGATTCAATTTCCCAAATATCCTAAATGTTCTTAGTTTCTATTAAAATGAAGTAACCATGTTACTGTCAAACGAAGAATTCCTTTTATTCTTGTGGAAAGCGTTTTAGGGAGTTCTTTTGGGGTATGTGCTTGAAATTAACCCATTGCACACCCATTTTTAGGAACACTTCAACACTCCTGATTTTTTTTCTTCATATTTCTCCACCTTTTT
>NW_007520006.1:0-234 GCF_000475195.1 Diaphorina citri
TGAGGGGTGACTTATTGTCTTCAGCGTGATGATGTTTGCCTTTACTCTGAACTGTCGCGTTTATCTTTTTGAAAAAATAAGAAAGGCTTTTCTATATTTTGAATTCACGAACTTTACAGAGTGTATATGGAAACACAAAGACCAATTAATGGCTGTACTCTTATGAATAGAGATGAAAACGAATCTTTTCCTTGTCAAAAACAGACGTGTTTCACAAACAACTCAAACGAGATA
>NW_007520007.1:0-234 GCF_000475195.1 Diaphorina citri
GTTAAGTTGAAAAAATACTGATAAAGTTAAGTTAAGAAGATGAATGAGAAGAGAAGGGAGGGGAAGGAGGATTAGGTAAGGGAGGAGAAGAAGAAGAAGAAGAAGAAGAAGAGGAGAAGGAAGAGGAAGAAGAAGAAGAAGAAGAGGAAAAGGAAAAGGAAAAGGAAGAGGAGGAGATGTTTCAAGCAGAACTAGACAAGTGAGACGGACAGTTCCTGTAAGTCATAGGGAGAC
>NW_007520008.1:0-234 GCF_000475195.1 Diaphorina citri
TTTATATCTACAGTATATTAATCCCTTGTGTGCCCCGTCCATCTTTGTATGCAATAACATATGCTATAATTTGGTCTTTTTATATCTACAGTATATTAATCCCTTGTGTGCCCCGTCCATCTTTGTATGCAATAACATATGCTATAATTTGGTCTCTTTATATCTACAGTATATTAATCCCTTGTGTGCCCCGTCCATCTTTGTATGCAATAACATATGCTATAATTTGGTCTT
>NW_007520009.1:0-234 GCF_000475195.1 Diaphorina citri
GGGGTTGTGCAGGGGGTCGCGCTTCGCGCTCCCTTGTTTATGGTCGCGCTGCGCGCTCCCGGGGCTGCGCGGGGTGTGTATGAGGTCGCACTTCGCGCTCCCTTGGCTTCGCCCCTGAAAACTAATATCGTCCCTGAGTCTTGTCTCGAAGAAATGAAACTGAAAACTAAAAGCGAGAGGAAAATATTAAACGTAGGAAAAGTTTTGCTGGCCTCAAACTCTGTTCCCTGTGTA
>NW_007520010.1:0-234 GCF_000475195.1 Diaphorina citri
ACATTCAATTTCCCAAGTATCTCCAGTCAAGATTAAGAAAATGTTCCAGAATCAATGAAGCACATCCCGTAGATCAAGATCCAGATCACCACAAACCAGGGGAGTGAAGTTATCTTCCTATTACTTACTTACCATGATATACACAGGGTTTAATATTTTCTCATTTCCGTTAGATCTTTGTACTCAGACTAAAATTTGGTTTCCAAGGTCTGCCTAACCATTATGATTTTTTTT
>NW_007520011.1:0-234 GCF_000475195.1 Diaphorina citri
TACAGGTGATGCATATAATATTGTCGACTCCACTACAGAATTCAACAATTTTCTTCTCATGTAAGTAGCCCCTCCCTGCCTCGGCATTATCTTTTGAAGTGCCTCTACTCTAGCCATTGCTTTCTTGATAACATAATCTACGTGTTGTTTGAAGGACAGGCGCCTATCCAAGATGACTCCTAGGTACTTGACGTTGTCTGAGAGTGGAATTTCAGCTCCATTGACTTTATTGTC
>NW_007520012.1:0-234 GCF_000475195.1 Diaphorina citri
GAGTTTGGTCAAGAAACTGAGCGAACTTCTAGGTGAGACAGTTTGTTTATTTGGTTGTTTTCTTTTTTACTTTCCTTATCCTATACCCTAGGTATAGGAAGGAAAGTAATGTTATCGGGTCAAATTTTCGATAGTCAGTTTTTAGTGTCAAAACACGTTTTGACGTCCCTAGAGCCTAAATCCAAAGTTTCAGCCATTGGTCCGTGTGTGTGTCTGTCTGTCAACACAATATCT
>NW_007520013.1:0-234 GCF_000475195.1 Diaphorina citri
CAACTTTTCCCGATATTCCTCGTGCCTGATTTATTTCACGTACACGAACTGATACATATTACAGTTTATACAAAAATTGGAGCGTGCTTTTCCGTCAAACTTTTGAGATAGAAGAGTAATTATGACCGTAAGACTCAAAAGTTCTTTTATTACTACTGAGTTACGTCTACACTTGCTCGTTGCTTGGCATTAAATAAGTTGATCGGCATCAGGCGGCATTTATAGACCGACAAA
>NW_007520014.1:0-234 GCF_000475195.1 Diaphorina citri
CATCATAGTTGAGAAGTGACAGGTCAGTACCTGGAACACACCACATGGTGGACAATGGACATCATAGTTGAAAAGTGAGAGGTCAGTACCTGGAACACACCACATAGTGGACATCATAGTTGAGAAGTGACAGGTCAGTACTTGGAACACACCAAGTAGTGGACAATGGACATCATAGTTGAAAAGTGACAGGTCAGTACCTGGAACACACCACATAGTGGACATCATAGTTGA
>NW_007520015.1:0-234 GCF_000475195.1 Diaphorina citri
ATGATATTTATTTCACTTCATAATATTTATATTCATAGCGGTTTGTATGTGTAACACATGCACAAACACATTTGCATAATAAAAAAAAACTCCCAAAATAGTATATACATTAAACCTTTCCCTGCCAGCCTAGTTAGCTTAGTTGGTAGTGCGTCAGCCTTGTAAGCGCTAGGCCGCGGGTTCGATTCCCGCCCGGGGTGGATTTTATCCTGATGGGATAATGTTCGTTCTCGG
>NW_007520016.1:0-234 GCF_000475195.1 Diaphorina citri
CATGATCCTAGTAATTCCCAAAATACATCTCTCGATGGCCCTCTGGGTAAATCGCAATTTTTAGTCCGTCCTTCCTTTGTTATTACAAAGCTGGGCCCGTCCCTCCAGGAATTTTTTAGCCCGTAATTTATTTGATGGTGATTAAAGAAAATCAGGACCTATGTACCTACCTAATTTGTTTAATTTTCAGTTTATTATTATTATTCTTGATTTGATTTTTCGATTTTACTTTCA
>NW_007520017.1:0-234 GCF_000475195.1 Diaphorina citri
GCAGTATACTCTTACTTAAGACCTTAATGGCTGATTTTACCACTAACACAGTGTCAAGGGTTTTCTTTGACGTCACCCATTTGATTTACACAGGCCCATATGTCTTTAACTCTGATTTTACTTAAACTCTCCGTGGTAAGATCGGGCATAAGTGCGTTTTTTTTAAGAGGTTTGACAGAGGGAACTGTAACTGCTATGGTCTTATTGTCCCGAAATCGAAGAGAGAAGGAAAAC
>NW_007520018.1:0-234 GCF_000475195.1 Diaphorina citri
AAAATCGAACTAGCCCTTCGAAAGTTGCATAACAAATTGTTTAGCAGACTATGCCTATGGATGAATGGTCTCTATGGTTAGATGGATTTATTTTGGACCCACTGGAAAAAAAAAGTATACCTTGATATCTTCCGGGACGCACAAAATAGAGCCCCATTTCACCAATTATATCATGAGCCACCTTCTCAACCTATATGATGAGGGCCTCGGATTATATTGACGAGGTGATCAAAT
>NW_007520019.1:0-234 GCF_000475195.1 Diaphorina citri
GCTACTTTCCCTGTCGCGTATAATATCTCTAGTAGCGCGGTCAAACTTTCTTGACTTGGCGGGGCGGAGCGCTACCGTGCTCCT
This sequence comes from Diaphorina citri, assembly GCF_000475195.1. Taxonomy (NCBI): domain Eukaryota; kingdom Metazoa; phylum Arthropoda; class Insecta; order Hemiptera; family Psyllidae; genus Diaphorina; species Diaphorina citri. The sequence goes on from NW_007520019.1 coordinate 85, forward strand.
TAATATAGCTTAACTCAATACACGAAAAGCCCGCTCAGAGGCTTAGAGGCAAACAGCTCTAAAAATTGGGTTTATGTAAGCGCTAGGCCGCGGGTTCGATTCCCGCCCGGGGCGGATTTTATCCTGATGGGATAATGTTCGTTCTCGGAA
>NW_007520020.1:0-234 GCF_000475195.1 Diaphorina citri
TGTGAAGTGTATGAAGTATTGTTTCCTGAATTTCATATGATTCAATTTTCAATTTTACTATCTGCCCTAATTACTTTACTTATATGTACCTCTTTCCCTTGCTCCTTATTTTGTTAGCTATAATAATTTTGTTCATTGTCAGAATGAGAACAAACTTTTGTTCCGTTTCAGTTATTTCAGGATGTAAAGTGCGTTGTGTATTCTGTTTTTCGTTTTGTTTATAATTTTATTTCA
>NW_007520021.1:0-234 GCF_000475195.1 Diaphorina citri
ACTGTGCAACCATATGGCTTTTGTTGCACTCTGTGCTCAGGTGTGACTTCACCTTAAATAATACAGAGAGGGAAGACTTTTCACCTGGACCCTGCAAACAGCTTGATCATCATAACTTTCTCTGGCAGATCTGAAATAAGATAGAAAAGAAGAGATTTTTACATCAGAAAAAAAAGGTCTTAGAATACCTATACAACACAAACCTACTTTTTTTTATTTTTTTATGGCTACAAA
>NW_007520022.1:0-234 GCF_000475195.1 Diaphorina citri
TTGGCAGCTTTTTCTTGTAAGTACCTATATCTATCTAGGAAATTATGTAGACGTATATGATATTCATTATTTGCCATCGGGTCGTGAAAATTCCTCTGTCTAGTTAATGCATTAAATGGTCTCACAGGTAATGTAAACGAATGATTTTGTTTGTTCAAGGGAACATGGGTGCGATGAACCTCGGCATATACTTGGGATGGTCGTCTGTCACAACACCAAAGCTACAATCCAAGA
>NW_007520023.1:0-234 GCF_000475195.1 Diaphorina citri
GACATGTTTGTACTAGAGGTTGTACCTTCCAGCTTCCAGGTATCAGTCCCATAGGAGGCTCAGAGTAATTTTACTCACCCATGGGTTTATAATCTCATGAAATACTGCACACACTATCAATACTGTGAAAATATTGCTATTTTGTGGATTGGTGGTAATACTTTTTCATTGTTAATATATTTCCAATTTTTGGTAAAGAGGTTTCATAGAGGGAACTGTGACTGGTAAGGTCTT
>NW_007520024.1:0-234 GCF_000475195.1 Diaphorina citri
TTAATAAAATTTCTACTCATAGTAGGTATCCGTTATGCTCAATGCCAAAAATTCCCGATAAATGCTCTCGGCAGTTTGCCAACACTGATTTCAAAATTTTGTGGCGCAATCTTTTAAATATTTTAAACTTGTGAAGTTGTGATTGTGAACCTAAAGAGCAAAATATTATTGTGATTTGATTTATTTGAATATTTTTGGGCTTGACTCACGACTCACATTAAAATTATTATTGCT
>NW_007520025.1:0-234 GCF_000475195.1 Diaphorina citri
TTTTACAAATAATACACTTTGTCTAACTCTAACATCATTCCAGAGGGCAACGTGCTCATGATGCTCGAGCAATTGCCCTTTTGGATGGTCAGAGAAACTTTCTGAACCAAGTTCAGACGCGAGCGAGGATCACCAGAAACGCGTTTTAGGAAAATGCAACTTATGTTCGACACCCTGAATACCATGAGTTACACCTGTACGTCGTATGTATATCTGCGACAATTAGCAATTCGA
>NW_007520026.1:0-234 GCF_000475195.1 Diaphorina citri
AATCTTGAAGATCAAAGAGAAAGATGGGAGGAGGCCCTATAACACAACATCGTCATAGTGAGCCGACATTAGGGCCCTAAAGTAATGTCCAATATATCTGGTTCCAGGGCCCTAATGGGAAGAGGGAGAGGTTGGATTTTAGTGGGTCTGGATGTTCCGGTATCCGGACATCAATCCCACACTCCCCATTGCAAAGGTTTTTGCAATGGGCGTCTTTTTGAAGATTTCCCCCTC
>NW_007520027.1:0-234 GCF_000475195.1 Diaphorina citri
ACTTGTCTGTTCTCCATGTGACATTGTGTCTGGTTTATTATCAATATGACGTAAGTACATACATAGTTGTACGGTAGGTACACCAATCGCCAATTTAATCATCTTCTTTGTAGTCTTCAGAGGAAATATGCAAGTTGATCGACGTCAAACAAGGGCATTATCAAAAACAACCTAACAATGACTACAATGAGTAATATAGAAGAAATGGTCAACAAAACTTTCTACACAAGACAA
>NW_007520028.1:0-234 GCF_000475195.1 Diaphorina citri
TTGTCGGATCGAGCTCAAACTTGTACCAAAGTACTACGTTCCTTAAGACCTTTGATATGATGTATCACAAACAGGGGGTTCTCATTTAAGATTTTAAAGTTGGCCCCCATTTCGCGGACTTCGCGAAATTTTTCGCTAATCGCGAAATTGCCAAAATTTCCGCATTAAAAATCAAAAAGTTACGGGTTTTTTTGTTTTTCGAAATTTCAAACAGGCTTCGAGAAAAACAATTGA
>NW_007520029.1:0-234 GCF_000475195.1 Diaphorina citri
TCGGGACGAGGAATTGTCGTCACCTCGTGTACTTATTTTGGTGTTGAAACAAATGAAGGCAGACCTGGAGAAGAAACCTGTATCCCAAGCCCTCAGGTGAGTCATAGAAATACGGGACGAGACGAGTGGTAGAAATACGGGACGAGTAGTAGAAACTCGGGACGAGGAATTGTCGTCACCTCGTGTACTTATTTTGGTGTTGAAACAAATGAAGGCAGACCTGGAGAAGAAACC
>NW_007520030.1:0-234 GCF_000475195.1 Diaphorina citri
TAATGAGTTAAAAAACCTAATATTAGAAAAAAAGAAAGCACATGCTGCATATAAATCTCTGGGTTGCTCTCGTATGTACGAAACCTTTTCAAAACTAAGGAAAAGATGTGGCGCTGTTTCGTCTAGGGACTATACAAACTATGTACGTAATGCGGAGAAAAACCTAAATGAAAACCCCTCTAAGCTATGGAATTTCCTATCCGAGAAAAGGGAAGACTCCCGTTTACCATCTGT
>NW_007520031.1:0-234 GCF_000475195.1 Diaphorina citri
TTTCCATGCCACAACTCTCTTTATTATTGACCAAGAAGTTACCAATTGTTTTATCATTATAATAGGCTGGTTGGATATTAGCCTTTTTTAACTCCTGCCCAATCCTTAAACAATTTTCATTTAAATACCGAATTCTCCTCCAGTTTGCCTCTGGACTTCTTGGTACTTTAGCATAGATCAATTCCCATTTTTGATTTTTCAATTTTTTCAATAGGATCGAGTTGATCTCCGATT
>NW_007520032.1:0-234 GCF_000475195.1 Diaphorina citri
TACAAAAGTCAAAAGGAGAGAACGAGAAGACATTGAAATAGTCAAGGAAGACAAAAGAAGAAGGAATGGAAGCGAGGAGGGTAGAGAAGGCAACAGGGGAAGAAATGGCATGGAAAATACTTTCAGCAGAAGACAAGAGAGAAGACATTGTGAAAGGTGGCAGAGACAGAAACATGGAATACACTGCACTCGTGCAAAACAAGACAGGTAGAACATACAACACAAATAAACAGT
>NW_007520033.1:0-234 GCF_000475195.1 Diaphorina citri
AGATATAGTTCATGGAACAATCTTATTGCAAAACAGATACCATGTGAAAATAGCACCTAGGGCGAACAAGCTAATACCTCCAAAGCTTCATAAATAAATTAAACGCGTGAAACAGTTTGGACATGTAATTCAATGGATTGTATAATAAGCAGCTACTGGTTTCTAAAAACAATGAATATGATAAAAATCAATGCCTCAATAATATTCAATTAATGCTGGTCACTTACAATAGAT
>NW_007520034.1:0-234 GCF_000475195.1 Diaphorina citri
CTTCTCTCTTCGATTTCGGGACGATAAGACCATAGCAGTTACAGTTCCCTCTGTCAAACCTCTTTAAAAAAAAAAAACAGTACTTGAGTGGACATACATAAGTACATGTATGTAAACAAGAGCCAATAACTTTCTTGCTACCACAGATGATACCAGACAAGTACTACATTACCGATAAGGGTTTTATCTTCTCAATCAACTGAATCGAACGGAAATAAAAGCAGAAGATTCAAC
>NW_007520035.1:0-234 GCF_000475195.1 Diaphorina citri
AAAGCAGAATCAAAACCTTGGGAAATGTTTGATAAAAAGCCGACAAACCTAAACATAATAAATATATCCATATTACAATCACACTTTGAAAACCTATTAAGCAACAACTCAATTGTACCCTTAAACACCTTAGATCCTGAACCTTCAGACCCTAGTGAATGGTTCAACAGAGAAATTTCTCCATTCGAGATAACCCAATCTGTCAAAGCATTAAAAAACAAGAAAGCAGCTGGC
>NW_007520036.1:0-234 GCF_000475195.1 Diaphorina citri
AGAGTAAGCCTACAAGATTTCGTCAGTGAACAACGCAAACAGTTGGCGGCTTTTGTTCAAGAGCAAGCCAAACAGATGAACGAATTTCTCGACAGTCAAAACGCCGACCTGGACCGCTTCATAGCGAACATGAGCGGTACAATGCAAGACGCGGAACACGCTACACTGAGGAATGTCCCGTTGATCACAGTAAGCGAGTCGGATAACACGACCATTGCGTGTGAAGGTACTGTC
>NW_007520037.1:0-234 GCF_000475195.1 Diaphorina citri
ACCTACGTTATAATAAAATGATCACCTACGCATGTAGCTAGGATGATACCGACATAATTATCCCATCCTACGTAACATTTGATGAAAAGTCATTTTAACCTAAATTTTCACATTTGCCCACACTCCCTAGATTAGTATTTTGGGATGAAACTATTCATCTTCATAGGCGGTTCTTGCCTAAATTTTTGGGGGGGCTTGATTTTGAAGGTACACCTTCAAAATTTTGATTTAGCT
>NW_007520038.1:0-234 GCF_000475195.1 Diaphorina citri
GGGAAAATCCTACAATGCTGCAGTGAGCACCAAAGTTGTGACATAATAACACAAAGAAACTGCATTTACATTACATAATCCAGGTTTTCTTCTTGGTCTCATTACCTTATCCATCAATTTCAATGGCATTTACTTACAGTCTGAGGATAGGAGAGGGGCCGGAGTCGATCGTAGTCTTCCTGTCCTGCCGTATCCCAGAGGCCCAGGTTGATCGGCTTACCATCGACCATGACA
>NW_007520039.1:0-234 GCF_000475195.1 Diaphorina citri
AGATTATAAGTACCTGATTTTACCTGGGATACTTGTTTCGATGTTTTATTAAAAGCCTATGTAATAAAACTAATTAGAGTATGCTTTTTTATTCTTACTTTTTATTTTCCCACTAGATACTATACCTTGTTTATTCTACCTAAAAAGGTCTGAACACATGAAATCAAATTTAATTGTATTCATTTATGATATTATATCGATTTTTTAAGCATATTTCAGCAAAATTGTATACAT
>NW_007520040.1:0-234 GCF_000475195.1 Diaphorina citri
TTTATACGCAGTCAGAGCTTTTTGAAAAATATCAGTAGATACTTCAATACCTTGAGGTCAAAATTTAGTACTTTTTTTGGACCGTACTGCACTGATTAGCCGTGAAAATTCAAAATTTGCATTTGTCCATCATTACAATTTTTTTTTTTCCTTTGTCCTCGGAGGGTCTCTCGCGTACCCCCGGTTGAGAATAGCTGATCTATTGAATGATGACATTGATGACTAAATCATTAA
>NW_007520041.1:0-234 GCF_000475195.1 Diaphorina citri
TATCTAAAACTTTCTCGCTTTGAGTTCATAGGTCGTTGCGACAAATTTCAAGATCAGAGCTCATTTGTGTGAGAAAATCTGAAAAAAAAAATCCCCCAAAAACCAGTTTTTTTTTGGCTTTATGGTTCTCTGGACAAAATTTGCACCACCATTTTCGTAAAAAAGACCTTTAATTTGATATATAGGTCGACCAGGTTTGGATAAGTCCTTCTATGGGAACAGACAGAGTGACAG
>NW_007520042.1:0-234 GCF_000475195.1 Diaphorina citri
TACCTTTCAGGGCAGATTTGATTTTTGGGAATAGGTAAAAGTGTAATGACTCTTTTCAAGAAGTTGGGGTCACTTTCGGTCTGATTTAGGCCGTCTGTAGAGAGATTTTTGCGAACTTCCTTTTGCTCATATGGAAGGTTCTTGGGCACCATTTTAGCGCAAACTTTCGACATGTTAAAATTTTCGTGCAAAATTTGTCTAACACATTCTTTATCAATTTTAAGTTTATCAGCC
>NW_007520043.1:0-234 GCF_000475195.1 Diaphorina citri
AGATGAAATAATTCGTACACGACGTCTCAGATGGGCAGGTCACCTCAGCCGAATGGACACAGAACGCATCCCCCACCAGATTGCCTTCTCGCAGCTCAGAGAAGGTAAGCGAGCCCAGCAAAAACCAAAAAAACGCTGGACAGACCTAGTGAAAAATGACCTTAAACAGCTGGAAATAAACGAAAACAATTGGAGACTGACAGCAGCAGATAGAAATCTCTGGCGCTCCAAGAT
>NW_007520044.1:0-234 GCF_000475195.1 Diaphorina citri
GCTTCGGCTGTTGTTGTTAAATCCACAACACTAATTACACCATAATTTGGAGGGTGCTTGAGTACCCGTAAAACCCTCGAATTTCAATTCGTGAATTTCACATAATTTTTTCCATACAGGGTGTGAGTCTTCATTAATTTTCGCCCATTTGGAATCACGTATACATATGTATAGTTGTTTCCGAGTGTTCCTAATTTAGAATTACCGTCTTTTCGAGTCACGCCGTATCCATTT
>NW_007520045.1:0-234 GCF_000475195.1 Diaphorina citri
CGGAGATCATAATGAGAAAACAACGGACCGAGTTCTGGACTGATGAGTTTGGCGAGGATCATTGTTTTTGGTCGGTCAGGTAGAAGTAGAAGAAATTCTGAACTGAACTGAAATAGTCCTGATACCTCAAGTCATACGCACATTTCTCAATAACTCTTTTCATGTCCAGCCGAGTCCTGCAGTCGTACAAAAAACAGCAAAAATATGATATTGATAGATATTCTCTTGATATAT
>NW_007520046.1:0-234 GCF_000475195.1 Diaphorina citri
TCGACCAAGGTAAAAGCTCGACAGGTTCTGTAAGAACTTCTTTTGCTCTCTTACTCAAGTGAGGTCAATTCTTCTCTTCTCCTTCTTCTTTCCCGTGTTCAGACGGGGTCGGCGTTTTTCGCCAGCCTCTCAATCAGCCCCTAGCCAGGGTGATTGCTTTGGGCTAACATTTGTTTTTGGCTGCAAATTTTTGGAGTAGATGCCCTTCGCAATCAACTTTTTGCCATTTCTGTG
>NW_007520047.1:0-234 GCF_000475195.1 Diaphorina citri
GGAACTTTCACAAATGAGCAGTGACCAGTGTTAGATTAGGGTTAGGTTAAACGCACAAATGAGCAGTGACCAGTGTTATTGTAGGGTTAGGTTGAACGCAAAAAGGTATGTGTTACAACATGTCATTTGCGCCGGTCAAAACTACATCTAGAACACTCTTAACCTTTTGCGTACAGAATCAATTTTATCAGAATCGCTCTAACGGTAGGATTCATGTCCTACATGAACCTTAAG
>NW_007520048.1:0-234 GCF_000475195.1 Diaphorina citri
TCAACAATCATTTGATCGGACCGTTACTGGACCGTGACTGGACCTTGACTGGCACTATAGTGTGAATCAAGCTTTACTTGCCTTCAACAATCATTTGATCGGACCGATACCGGACCGTGACTGGACCTTGACTGGCACTATAGTGTGAATCAGGCTTTATCGTCTCACAATTGAAGAGAGAAGAATAGGAGAAAGCTAGCCGTTAAGAAAACGAACCTTATGCCGACCGTCTCG
>NW_007520049.1:0-234 GCF_000475195.1 Diaphorina citri
TCGCGGTATCCGCGGTTTGTTCGCGGTATTCGCGTTTTGTTCGCGGTATCCGCGGTTTGTTCGCGATATTCGCAGTTAAGGGTTCGATCTCAGGCAAACGCAGATTTTTTTCAGCTCTTTTTCTACCGCAAATAATTGATGAAACCAAGATTTTCACCTGCGGCCGGTCCTAAAAATTTTAGTTTCTATAGATTGTATAGCTCACAATTTTTGCCTGCGGCGCTGTTCCTCATT
>NW_007520050.1:0-234 GCF_000475195.1 Diaphorina citri
GACGGATAATTTGTTTCAAAATAAATGTTGTATTTTGTCGTGTTCTTTTTCAGCTTCCTCTTCCCCCTCCTCCTCCTCCTCCTCGTCTTCTTTCCTATAATCTTCTATCAATTCTCATTTGTCGTCATCCTTGAATTAAATCTCTGTTGTGACAGAATATTAACTTGATAGGAGGTTATCACATCGTTTTCCATCGAGTTTACTACTTCATTTGAAAAAGAAGAAAGGGGGTTT
>NW_007520051.1:0-234 GCF_000475195.1 Diaphorina citri
GCTACTTTTTCGGAATTTTGACCTCAGATTCGGATTTTTCACAACTTTTTACGTAGGAATCGACCTTTTATTAATAATGTTTTCCCAATTGCAACTCCTCCATTATCCTTTAATTAAACAACTTTAATAATCCTATTGGATTACGCATTTCTGGGGATCAAAGTATGGTTTTTTGCCAGCCTAGTTAGCTTAGTTGGTAGTGCGTCTGCCTTGTAAGCGCTAGGCCGCGGGTTC
>NW_007520052.1:0-234 GCF_000475195.1 Diaphorina citri
CTATTTATTTTCTTTTTCTTTTTTTCAATAATATGAAACAAAAACAAGTACTTACCTAGGTACAACAAATAGGTCTACCATCTACATTTAAAGTATTATTTTTCCTTTAAACATGGATCTTATGGATCATGATTATACGCTCAATGAGCTACCACGTGTGATTCAAGTTAATCAAGTTACTGATTCTAAGAAAAGCATCAAGGCATTCCACGAAACCCGGCTCCATTTCAATTT
>NW_007520053.1:0-234 GCF_000475195.1 Diaphorina citri
CCTTATGTACTTGGGTACATTCTCTTTCAATATACTCGTAGGTATAGGTACTATCATGAGCATAATTGTAGCTTCTTTGACAATAAAGTTAGCTTTAACATTATTGTCTGAATCTTTGCATTCCTCTTGATCTTGTGCTTTCCTATTCTTTTGTTAGTACTTCCGTGTCAATTGTATGATCAATAGACCAAAAAATCATCTCCTGTACATCCTAATTAATGTCTTATTTTTCCT
>NW_007520054.1:0-234 GCF_000475195.1 Diaphorina citri
CCGGGCGGGAATCGAACCCGCGGCCTAGCGCTTACAAGGCAGACGCACTACCAACTAAGCTAACTAGGCTGGCAACCTCTTATTATTATTAATGGTCTACACAGCTACACACTTCCCTCTATGACTCCCTTCCTATGATACCTATGTCCCTATGACTCAGTGGCGTAGCGTCCATGTAGGGCGTGTATGGCGGCCATACACTCAAAATTTACTCAAATACCCTTAAATATTGAC
>NW_007520055.1:0-234 GCF_000475195.1 Diaphorina citri
AACAAAATGGGTACTAAATGATGGGCTTTGGTACAAATTCGCAGCAAAAGTTGTGGTGCTAACTTCACGCACCTGATTAGTTAGGTTTCTTCTAAATTCTATAATGCTATTTTATTTGTACGTTGTACTAAGCATACTGCATACCTTGATAATTCCAAGGCATTCACACAAATTTCAAGCATAACTTGACTCTTATTTTCCAGACAAAATATTCTTTTCACGAAGGAGGGGTCA
>NW_007520056.1:0-234 GCF_000475195.1 Diaphorina citri
TCCTATTCTTCTTCCTTTTCTATTTATCTACCTATTAGACCTTCCATCAATCAACCATCCATAAACATCTATATCAACCCTTTTTCTTCAATTTGGCAAAAGCTACCTACTACATATATTCCCGTAGGATTCTGCTCTGGTATATACATATGTAGTTATTATTCTAAACGTAACATTACATTCACTTGATAGTCCATATTATGCAGATCTTAAACCTGAGACCAGGCTAGTATA
>NW_007520057.1:0-234 GCF_000475195.1 Diaphorina citri
AAACCCGGGATCGAACCAGGGACATTTAGATCTTCAGTCTAACGCTCTCCCAACTGAGCTATTTCGGCAGGATGACACCTGAAGACGAGTCGATGGTATTTAAATGCAAACTCACATGTCTTTATCACTGTAGTGATAATAAACAAGCTTAGTAGGTAGGTACTAGGTACTTACCTACTTTGCTACACAATACATACATGTAACGCGGTCAAACTTTCTTGACTTGGCGGGGCG
>NW_007520058.1:0-234 GCF_000475195.1 Diaphorina citri
AAACAATCTTCTTTGATCTCGCGCCTTGAACCTCTTGATTGATTTAGTAGTAGGATTTCATTGGATAGAGTAAGGTCAAGCATAGTATTTGATGCTTGTTCATTGAAATTGATGGATTCTCTTCGTGACGACTGATCGGCTGTTGACCCCAATTTTTCAAATGGAATGGGGTTTCCTAATCTTTTTTCACTTGGATCATTGAATTCTCCAATGAAATTTGAATCTTAATCGCAA
>NW_007520059.1:0-234 GCF_000475195.1 Diaphorina citri
TCTTTTCCCTCTCTTATTTATACCTAGGGTTAGGTAGAACCCAAAAACTTCGTCTACAGCTTCTTTCTTATCTGCTTTTTATGTGGTTCGTTCATTCCAACTCCTTATTCCCATTCTTGTTTCGGCCAACTTAGGTATATACCTTTTTTTTCTCTTCCTCTTCTTTATTATCTCTCTCTCTCCTCTCGCCTTCAATATCAGAATGGTATAAGGAAACATTGTTTTTCTTCTTCT
>NW_007520060.1:0-234 GCF_000475195.1 Diaphorina citri
GTCATAAGTTGTGTGAAACTTTGTCCATGGTCTTTCTCCTTTTCCTCTTCACTTCTCTCCAATTTCTTTTTCTCTTCACATCTCTCTTCCCATTGCTTGTCTTCTTGTTCTCTTACTTTATTGGTATTTTTGATAGTTATACGTATAGGTATAGCTACCTAAAAAAGTCGTAAAGTTATGTTCGGTAAGTCGTAACTGTCGTCGTGAATAAAGAAGTCGAAATGTTTACAAAAA
>NW_007520061.1:0-234 GCF_000475195.1 Diaphorina citri
GACAAATGTGCTATCATGAAAATACATCGTGGTAAAGTTATCAGTGACGAGTCAAGAATTGCACAAATACCAACAATGTCATCTGATGAACAATACAAATACCTTGGTATTCATGAAAATCAGAAAATCAATCATTCCCAATTGAAAGTTCAATTTACAGAAGAATACAGAAAGAGAATAACCAAGCTTCTGAATACAAGTCTCAATGGGAAAAACATGATCCATGCAATCAAT
>NW_007520062.1:0-234 GCF_000475195.1 Diaphorina citri
GTTGTTTCAGGAGATATCGTTGTTGGCGCTGTAGTGTCGATATTTTCCGTGGTAGTTTCGGGTTTATCAGCTGGACTTTCGTTTGTATCTGGACTTATCGTGGAAGGAGGAGGTACTGTTACTTCTACAATGGTGCTGAGCTTGTCGTTCTTATTAACCGGGGTTGTATTGAATACAATAGCATTGGCTGGTGTTTCACTTTCAGTAGGACTGACTGTTGTGGCTGGATTTTCT
>NW_007520063.1:0-234 GCF_000475195.1 Diaphorina citri
AAAAGAAAAGCCCATAAATACTGAAAATATATTTGACATTCTGTATCTAATTGACGGCGGATATCTCCACTTTCTCTGAGTTAAATAAACAACAAAAAATTCTTATTACTATAATTAAAGAACTTTTATAAATACTATAATCTTCGATGTTTAAGCATAAAATTTTACAACTACCCCCATTCTACAAAGACAGCGAATTTTTTGGCCATGCGTATTGCCCCGGGCCCCGAGAGC
>NW_007520064.1:0-234 GCF_000475195.1 Diaphorina citri
TACAAAAAAAACGTCCAATGCCCTTCGCAATCAAACTTTTCTTCCTAATTGCTATTTAATTATTTATTCAAGGGAAATTCCAGGCTGGGTGTCCTCCCTGTTTAAAGTCAGACTACTATTATTTTTAACAGTGTTTTTGATAAAATAGGCAATCAGTTTCCTTTCCTACTGTTCATTCGCATAAAGTTGACGAAGCTGTACGCTATTTTGACGACATTCAAGAACAGGACCCGA
>NW_007520065.1:0-234 GCF_000475195.1 Diaphorina citri
TGCATCAAATATGTCACCTATGCATTCCCTGATACATACTCGATCAGTGGGAACCTCGCCCGTTGATAGGGGTACCTCCGATAAATTATTTATGATAATTAACATACTAGTGTGTTTTCCTACTAGTACTCCTTTTTTGGTTTTCCTAGTATCTGATGATGTATCTAGCGACTTACAATCATTACTCTCCTGATTTGACTCAGGTGGGACTGAAGGTTCATTCCTAACAAGTGT
>NW_007520066.1:0-234 GCF_000475195.1 Diaphorina citri
ATGATAATCTGACAATGATAATTAAATATTTTCACACGTAATTTAATGCCCCAGCATCCTACTGACAAAACCCTGTGACCCCCGATAATAGTGACAACTGACACTTCAAATATTTTCACAAGAAGGTATAAAGTGACTGCCTCAATTGAAATTTGATTTTGAACCCAAATCAAAACTTCTTCAAAAACAGCATGTACTCAACAGTCATGTACATTTAGGTAAGTAGAACACTCT
>NW_007520067.1:0-234 GCF_000475195.1 Diaphorina citri
TAAAACAATGACGTTTCTATTTCCGATCAAATTGGCCGACAATAAAATCACTATGTCCGAAATCTTGATCAAAATTATTGAATATAAAAACACCATGTATTAGTAGTCGATCAGACTGATGGTGTATAGAATTACCATGTTTCGATCAAATCAAATTTCGGTCGAGAATTGAAACCACTGGTTATAATGATGATCAAAAGAGATCGACTTTTGAAAATGTGGAAAAAACCTGTT
>NW_007520068.1:0-234 GCF_000475195.1 Diaphorina citri
TTACATCCTTGTCACATTTGTGGTCTAACTACATACCAAATTTCAAGTCTCCAGCACATACTGTTCCCAAGATATTATTGAATTACACCGAAAACCGCCAAAAGCGGCCGGAATACCGCCAAGCGTTCCACCGATATTAACCAAAAGTTTCGTGTGGCATCCTTGTCACATTTGACAGCTGCATGCCAAATTTCAAGTCTCTAGCTCTTACCGTTCTCGAGATATTTTGTTTAC
>NW_007520069.1:0-234 GCF_000475195.1 Diaphorina citri
CTTTATAATTGATTCTATGAGAGCATTAATATTCAGGGCACACATATCATTCGTGTTTGTATTTGTATATTCCTCGTTTATGCAGGTATATGGGTTTATGTAAACGGAACTTTGTTTATTCCATTATTCACGTCGTTTTGAACCTTTTTAATCAGCTGATGAACTTTTTCCTGTTGAAATGTGAATGGTTTTAATACGAATATGTATTGATTAATTGAGACTTTCGACTTTTTA
>NW_007520070.1:0-234 GCF_000475195.1 Diaphorina citri
TCACAATCACAAGCTGATTTTATCGCACGATGTTTTTATTGCCGGGATTAACAACAAGTCTACAAACAGAAGCCAAGATTTGGTGATTCGTCAGGCTTATAGGAAACAATAAAGAACTATCTCAACTCAACTATCTCACAACTCACAAGTCACCTATCTCTTAAGGGTCGTAACGTAGTGAGCAGAGACAAAGTATTATTTTCATATTCAAATCACATAGTTACGATTGGAATC
>NW_007520071.1:0-234 GCF_000475195.1 Diaphorina citri
ATACGCTCCCGTACACGATGACGTCACATCAAATGTCCCGAGCAAAACTCCCTCGCAGGCAACACATTAATGTGTTTGAGCGCATACTTTCTGTGCATTTCTTTCTGCTCCTCCGAAAGCGTGCTTGCATACTGGCGCTACCTAGCGGACGAAAAAAACTGCGTAAAGTCTGACGTCACACATTTTTGAACTCTTTCATTAGAACGGAAAATAAAAATTGAATTTTCGACCTTT
>NW_007520072.1:0-234 GCF_000475195.1 Diaphorina citri
TCTTCATAGGTGCCAATTTTACAGAAGCCAATCAGGTTTTCTGTTCATCGTCTGACATTTAACATTGATTCATTTTATTAATAGACATAAATTTGATTGTTTAATTGAGAGATTATTTAGCTGGTGATTCTGGTGAAATTTCCTAGTAGGTTTTCAAAAATTAACATTTTCCTTTTTCCTACGAAAGAACAACATAGGAATGTCGAAAGAAAATTTTTCTTAGTGCACTTTTTT
>NW_007520073.1:0-234 GCF_000475195.1 Diaphorina citri
AGCTGTCTGCCCAAGACAGCATTTTCTCTCCAAATCTCCTCCCATCTCTTGAACTGAATATGTTTGAAGTGAGCTTTGAAATCACTTGATGTGTACTGATTTGTTAATCGAGCATTAACAGCATTTCTTGCAGCTCTGTCAACCAACTCATTCTCTCTAATTCCAACATGGCTGGGGATCCACAAGAAGGAGACTTGAGATCCAAAAGAAGAAATTTCTTTTATTTTTAAAAGT
>NW_007520074.1:0-234 GCF_000475195.1 Diaphorina citri
TACTACAACAACAACATTCGACAGTCTAATTTAAGCACTAAAAGATACTAAGTGACCATGATCCTGTTTTGATTCTATAATCGGCTTTGCATGTCCATTTTCGTTCCACAAAAGATGCAAATAAGTTTGCTGTGGATTAAAATCAGAGTTAATCCCGAGTTGTTTTCAACACTTTGCATATTTCTTTTTACAGAGAAAAGGAAGAGAAACGAAAGTTAGAACAGCAAAGACAAG
>NW_007520075.1:0-234 GCF_000475195.1 Diaphorina citri
AAATAAATACAAAGGTATGACGTGTAGGCGTTCTCACTCTATTGGTGGGCGAGAGGAAAATGAAAGTGGCATTTTCACTAGAACAAAACGTGAGCCTGAAAATGAAATGAAATTTATTAATGGTGCGACAATTTGCAACAAATGAGATTTTTCCCCATATCGTCATAGGTCGTACGTACTAAGGCACAGAATGTATTGATCATTTAGGGTCAAATCTATGAAAACCTCACCAGT
>NW_007520076.1:0-234 GCF_000475195.1 Diaphorina citri
AGAGAAGGTAAGGATCCCTACATTCTAGAGCTCTAGGCATCTCCTAGTAAAAGTGTTTGGCTTGTAAATTCTTCTATCCCAATGCTTTCTGTCCTTTGTGGGTTCACTCCTGAAAGGGATAAAGGCCCATTCTCATTTGTTGTAAGTTTCATCCGATTTTTTTTCCAAATGCCCTGTAGGCAATGTGATTTAAATGTGAGTGTTCCCACTCACACATGACACAATTTTTTCCCC
>NW_007520077.1:0-234 GCF_000475195.1 Diaphorina citri
TAAAACTCATAGGGTGATTCGTAAAAAGGACACAAGAGTCCAAAAAACGACCCAAAGTTGTAATTTTGCCGAGAAATTCATATCTTATTCCTAATGGGGATCTAGCTGAAATATTCTAAGGATGTGATTTAGTTTAATTTCAAGGCTGCATTTTCGTCAATATTCAGATTCACGCATCTTCAGGTACGAAAATTTCAACTGTGTCACCTAACCATCATTATTAACCCAAACAGT
>NW_007520078.1:0-234 GCF_000475195.1 Diaphorina citri
GGAACCTTCGAACAGAACCAAAAAGAAATATAGCAATCAACAGCAAGCAAGGATAACAAAGGAAAGCAAAAAGGCCCGGTACCCAAGAAAGTAATAAGGAAAACTAACTCAACTTTTGAAATAGCAACACTAAATGTCCAGACATTGTTAGGTCAAGATCGTTTGGTAGAGCTTGAAATGGCACTAGACAAAATCAAATGGGGCATCCTTGGCCTCGCTGAGATAAGAAGAGGA
>NW_007520079.1:0-234 GCF_000475195.1 Diaphorina citri
CGCGCGACAAGTTTAGTGCCTCTCTGGACAAAGTTTACCGGGTGGTGTTGACGTACCGACCCGGTATCGCGTAAACATTATCATTATTATCTCTCTTCCTCTTCCTTCTCCTCATCCATTAAAATATTGCCAGACACCTCTCTACTTTTTCTCCTCTTCCTCTTTCCTTCACATCTTATTCCCCTTCTTCTCTTATTCCTCTTTCCTTCACATCTTATTCCCCTTCTTCTCTTA
>NW_007520080.1:0-234 GCF_000475195.1 Diaphorina citri
CCCACGCCCTCCTGTTTACCAGGCGAGCGCCTTGACCACTACACCACCGAGGCAGGTGGTGATAGATTGACAAATAATTCTCTTCCGTTTCAGCCTCAGCCATCCCTGACCACATTGAAAAGCAGAACAGGCATAGATCGTTTCAAATTCGTGGAAACCAAAGAGACTTCCAGACCCCCAACACCTGCCAACACCCCTGAAGATTCGTCTAAGAAAACGTCTAAACTATCCGTG
>NW_007520081.1:0-234 GCF_000475195.1 Diaphorina citri
TTACCTTTACCTACCTATTCTATTGTTTTTTCAACCAGAATTATATTGGGTTGCTTTTCATATTATTGTCTTGACGTGTTTGGAGTAGCGGAAGGGCATCCGCAGCCGCACTCCGTAATAATAAACTCGCCAAAACCAAGTTGGTTCATCCTAGTAGACGAAAAAACACCAATGGTGTAGATAGGTGGACCGACTAAAAACGCCAACATGGGAAAAGGCGAAGTACCTAGATGA
>NW_007520082.1:0-234 GCF_000475195.1 Diaphorina citri
GTTCAGACTTATGTGGCGTAGACCCACAGGTGGGCCAATAAATGGTACGTTTTTTTAGGTGGGCGAATAAATGGTACACTTACCCTATATGTATGTAGGGACAAAGATAAGCCGGAGGGCCCCCACGCCCTGAATACGGTCTTGGGCCTTCCATAGTTTTACTTTCCTTATCCTATAGGAAGGAAAGTAATGTAATCGAGTCAAATTTTCGATGGTCAGTTTTTAGTGCCAAAA
>NW_007520083.1:0-234 GCF_000475195.1 Diaphorina citri
GCCTACAGGCTCTACATTCCTCTTGTTTGCTGGACTGTTTTAATTGAACCTACTAAGAATGTAGTACGAAACTACGAAAGATTGGGGTCATACTCATACCGTCCAAAACATTTTCTACAACCTGCTTAATAATATGAATAGATACCTAGATCCCTACCTACTATGTATCATATTGTGCTGTAGTTTTGTACCAGGCTTTCTGACTACTATGTATGTCATCACTATCACTCGACA
>NW_007520084.1:0-234 GCF_000475195.1 Diaphorina citri
AATATTATTATGTAGGTACCTACATTAAAATTAAATTAATTAGATATTTTCTGGTTCATCTTCATTTTAAGGTCCTTGTAGGTAGGTGCATAGGTATTAGTGGAAATTTTGATGAATCTTTACATATAGGTACCTACTTGCCTATTATTAACTCGTTTTTCTTGTCTTTTTTGTGATTTTCAGCTCTACAAGAGGTGAAATGTGAAGTATCCAGCACTAGTTCCAGAGAGTTTC
>NW_007520085.1:0-234 GCF_000475195.1 Diaphorina citri
TAGGTATGTTGATGCACTATAACAGCAAAAAATAAAGAAAAATATCACAGAATAAAATCCAAAGTCCATGACATTACCTAACACAAACATAAACAATAAGCACATATTTATAACAAGTTTATCTCTTTTTCTATTTTCAGGGTAGTGGATGATTTTGATAGTGATCCTGATGATCCTTTGCAAATCACTGGTGGAATAATAGCATCAAAGAAAAAAGAGATATATGTACTAAAA
>NW_007520086.1:0-234 GCF_000475195.1 Diaphorina citri
TCTTTTGAATGTGTGAATGTGAAGCATGTTTTGAATGTTTGAATCGTTCGTTGATTTTTGTTCTCGTTGTCGCTTTAAAAGATAATATACTGCTATTTCTCCCGCTCCTCTCATCCGGAAGAGTGGCCGAGGTGTCAAGGCGCTCGACTCATGACTCATAGGTATTAGGAGTGCTCGGGTTCAAATCCCTCCAAACGTTCTTTTTTTTTTCATCTATTTTTTTTTTTTTTTTTT
>NW_007520087.1:0-234 GCF_000475195.1 Diaphorina citri
AGCGCATTGAAAGATGAGAGATATGAGATGCAAATGTAAGTTTTGCATCTAGGAGAATACCCAGATCTTTCACCTGCAAAACATAACTCAAAGGAACAGATTGAATGTTGTAAGTGAAATCAAAGTTATCGTTGTTACGTGAAAACGCCATGACCACACACTTGTGTAAAGATAACTCCAATCCATTGAGAGTCAACCAATCCGAGAATCTGCAAATATCCTCTTGAAGAAGAA
>NW_007520088.1:0-234 GCF_000475195.1 Diaphorina citri
GTATGCCGTGACGTCAAACTTCACGATTTACCGGTATTTTTTTAATCGATTTATCTCGGTATCTAGAAGTCGTAGAAGTAAAAGAAAAATTCCGTTCTTCCTCATTTTTCCTGCTCTATGACTTTGAACCATCACCCAAGTAAGCGCAACTGATCTATTTTCGCTCCTCTCTCTATTCCCTCCCTCTTTTTCTCCAAAGTTACCAAATCTCAGGCCTGACCCATTCGTGGTTCA
>NW_007520089.1:0-234 GCF_000475195.1 Diaphorina citri
ACCTCCATCATTGGACCAACATACTTAGATTCAACATGAGACTGGTAAACCCCTACCAAATATAATAATATTTGAGGTTGATTAAAAACGTCATTTTCTGTACATTTTCCATTGGCAAATGGCTCTTCCTTCAAAGACATCCTCATTCATTTTCGCTCTATGCATTTGGCACAGCTTTTGGTGTTGTTATTTTTCGTCTAGCTTCTCAAACTCTGTGTATGCGCTATTATTTTT
>NW_007520090.1:0-234 GCF_000475195.1 Diaphorina citri
TTGAAAATTTGGACCGATTGCAATACTTTCATTACTAGTATAGCTCCGCTATACTGTAGTAATAGAAAGTAAAAAGTCTTGCATTGACCTCCTGGATCTATGGTTTGAGTATTAGTATTTTTTCCCCATCCGTGGCACAAGCTCCGGCTTTTACGAATGGGTATACCATTTGTTAACTATTTATTTGATGAGAGAATTGTTCTGAAAAACCAATAAATGGAAACTTATAAAATA
>NW_007520091.1:0-234 GCF_000475195.1 Diaphorina citri
CACGCGAAGCCCCCGGGGGGTGGAGGGGGGCGAAGCCCCCCTCCCGAGCACGAAGTGCGAGTCCTAAATATATACAGCAAAAGCTCTAAAACCGCTAAATATGGTTTCTGCTCTTGAAATTCTTAGGAAACCTTAGTGAATGTATTAGCACTGATAATCCTAAATATATACAGCCCCTTGTGTAACTGACTGACTCACTCACTCACTCATACTAATTCTAACCCACTTCTAGAT
>NW_007520092.1:0-234 GCF_000475195.1 Diaphorina citri
CAAGAGGTGGAGACATTGCTCGTCAGAATGCATGGCCGGATACGTCAGCTTCAAGCCGATCAAGAAAGAAGACGAATCAGATCACCAAGCCCTAGTGAAACCCGCGGATCCAGTCATCATCAAGAACATTATTCCCGAGTCAAGCTACCTCAGATTAAATTAGCTAGGTTCTCAGGGAATTATGCCGATTTCAACTCTTTTTGGTCCAACTTTAATGCCCTCATCCATTCGAAA
>NW_007520093.1:0-234 GCF_000475195.1 Diaphorina citri
TCATTTGTTGTTAAAATGGAAGAATAAAGAACGAACACCTGATTTTCTCTGTTTATTCCGGCGGTTTTCAACTTTTCTTTCTGAAAACTGTTAAGGAAGTCTCTGCAATGTTAAACAGTTTGAACAATTGGAGGAGTCAAAACAAGAAAAACCTTGCAATGGAGGTCTTATCGTCCCTAAATCGAAGAAGGAAGACAGGATAGGAGAAAGCCAGCCGTTCCGATAACGAACCTT
>NW_007520094.1:0-234 GCF_000475195.1 Diaphorina citri
CAACATCAAGAAATACAGGAAACGCAAGACAAAGAAGACGAAAGAGAAGAACCAAAGGAAAGCGAACCAGACGGAAAAGAGTTACCAAAACATGAAGAAATCAAACTAAATGAAGAAGAGGTAATCAAAACAGTTGAAGAAGAGTTACCAGAACAGAAAGAAACCAAACCAGTTGAAGAAGAGTTATCAGAACATGAAGAAACCAAACCAGTTGAAGAAGAGTTACCAGAACAT
>NW_007520095.1:0-234 GCF_000475195.1 Diaphorina citri
AAAGGGTCTATCCATTAGAGATCAGCTCTAATGGTGATTATTGTGTATCCGAAGATGTAGGTACAGATGAGTCTGATAGGACAAATGATGGGACATCAGAAGTTGATCTAACTCTTCGTGACACTCATCTGATTAAACAGACTGATTATAGGCAGCCTAGTCTAGAACAGGTTGGACAGATTGTAAAGGTTGATTCGAAACAACCTAGTCCTATCAAAGCTAACATTACAAGAG
>NW_007520096.1:0-234 GCF_000475195.1 Diaphorina citri
GTTCACAGGAAGAAAAACCGATACTAAGTTGCTGAGTTCAAAATCGAAATTAGGGATTGAGAGAGACTTTCAAAAACAGTAACGTTGAAATATACTAGTGAGGGTGCTTCTAGGTTTCATCAAGGCCCGGAAATACATAGAGGCTTAACTCCATTCACGAAAACACCCACTCAGACGCTTATTTGAAGGGACAAACACTCGCAAACAGCCCTAAAGGATGGGTTATGCTTATAC
>NW_007520097.1:0-234 GCF_000475195.1 Diaphorina citri
GTATATCGAAATTTATTGCATGTCCCGGAAATACACAACATACCTACACTTCCCCTCCCCTTTACTTACAACTAGGTAGGTAATAAATGATTTATTATTTATTATGTAGGTACCTGCCTATTTAGTTATTGTAGGTTCTGTTCCTATTTTGTAGGTACAATTAGGTACCTAAAAAGACAAATTGGCTAGCTGAGTTGTCATGAAAAAGCGAAGTAAATAATCACAGGTATTATT
>NW_007520098.1:0-234 GCF_000475195.1 Diaphorina citri
AGTCTTGTATGATCAAAGTATACAAACGGACCGTACAATTCTCAGCAATAGACCCGACATTGTCATTAAAGAAAAGAAAAAGAAAGAATGCTTACTTATAGACATTTCAATACCAGCAGATAGTAATGTGAATAAAAAAGAAAATGAGAAGAAACCAAAGTATACAGACCTAGCTATAGAAATTCAAAGAATGTGGAACATGAAGTCCTGCAAAGTTGTTCCTGTTGTCATTGG
>NW_007520099.1:0-234 GCF_000475195.1 Diaphorina citri
ACCTTATGAGGTAGAAAAAATGTACCTCAGCTCCCGGTCTAATCAGAATAAAATCCGCCCGGGCGGGAATCGAACCCATGGCCTAGCGCTTACAAAGCAGACGCGCTACCAACCAAGCTAACTAGGCTGGCTTTGAGATTTCGAAGATGCCTGGCCAAGGTCGAAATTGGTGGCCACTTCAAAAAATCTTTAGACGTTAGGTGATCCAAGACTTTTCGAACACTCTGTACCTAC
>NW_007520100.1:0-234 GCF_000475195.1 Diaphorina citri
TGCCACTGCAATATCTGCATCTCTTGTATTCCTCCAGGCCAACCGGCATGTGAATCCCAACATTTGAGAACTTGATTTCATCTGGAACACCAAGAACTTTGTTTGGATTGAGATCACACTTCTTCTTAGAACAGACATTGGTGAAATCGGAAGAAGGACGTTTTCTACTAGTAAAATTTCCAACTAGGCTCCTTGCAAGGCTTTGTCTGAAATCTATCTGTAACTTTGGATTGC
>NW_007520101.1:0-234 GCF_000475195.1 Diaphorina citri
TATTATGTTTAAAGGACAAAGGAATAATGGCAGGCAAGGTTCAAATGATGGGGGATAAAGTATTCTGGAAAACTCTAACAAGAAATAACCTTCTTATCCCAGTAACCCATATTTTCAATGTAGGTTTCAACAATTTCGACAGGGTGGTATCTTGGCCCGACTTCTTTATAGGAAATTATGTTATGAGTTGGAAGAGCAAAACTTACTTCTGAACGAAACAATACAGACGGTAAA
>NW_007520102.1:0-234 GCF_000475195.1 Diaphorina citri
CGTGAGTTTGGTCTACCTACATGCTTAGAATTCTTTTCTTAATACAAACTACCCTACATTTCCCTGTCTACAAATGATCTATCGTCTATTGGCAAGCATTCAGCATTTCAATTGCATACCTAGTAGCCTAGTGTTTGTTCTTCTATCACAATTTGGACACAAGCATGTTAATATAGTGTCAATAGTCGTCAATACAGTGACGGAGTCTAGAACTATAATTAGGGCAACCTTCAC
>NW_007520103.1:0-234 GCF_000475195.1 Diaphorina citri
AATCAGCACTAAAGACCAATACGGCCGATACCACGTAGATGAAAAGAAAGGAATCGATATAGATTATTTGTTTTAATCAGCAAATAGATATAGATTATTTTTTTCGCAATAGATACATATCGATGTTTTAGGAACAGGCAAGGTAAAATAAGGTGCGAACTTGATTCCTAATTGGGAAGTTTGTTTATCAGATAACGTACGGTAAAATTCTCGCGTATTGGCGTTGCTAGGAGT
>NW_007520104.1:0-234 GCF_000475195.1 Diaphorina citri
TGTGAACGTGCGCCATATGCCGGATGGACGGGATCCGGCCAAGTTTACGGTCCGGAAAAGAAAATTCAACCGTAAGTTAAAAAAAAAAAATGGGTCAAGAGTCTGAAATAGATCAGTTGCGCTTACTTGGGTGATGTTTCAAAGTCATAGAGCATAAGAGCAGGAAAAATAAGGAAGAACGGAATTTTTCTTTTTCTTCTACGACTTCTAGATACCGAGATAAATCGATCTAAA
>NW_007520105.1:0-234 GCF_000475195.1 Diaphorina citri
CTTGTTCCTTTTTTCGCTCCTCTTGTCCTCTCTTCTTTTGAAGTCTTTATTTTCATGTAATTTGAAAACGGTTCAGTACCTCCTCCCTATTCTCTCCTTTATCGTTTTCTTTTTTTTACGATTAGGTGTTTATTTCAAGTTCTTAACCTAAGTCTATGCATTGAGGTCTCCGATTACTTTTAACTGACCTAAGTAAGTCATAAGCTGACTCCATACTACCTACTGACCTTAGTA
>NW_007520106.1:0-234 GCF_000475195.1 Diaphorina citri
ATGAATTAATGACATTAAAAAGACATTTTACTGGCGAAAGTTTTGGCCGAAAATTTCGCCAAAGTAGGAGCACATTAAAGATGTTGTTTTGATACTGTTCTCTAACCTAGCAAAAAATAAAATAAACAAATTGCTCAAACATGACCAAACTGTCACTGTGCCAAAAAACGTCGAATAAAAAATGAAGTTGGATTCCAAAGTGTACCATGCTTGTTTTCACTGTCAGATGTAAAG
>NW_007520107.1:0-234 GCF_000475195.1 Diaphorina citri
TTCGGCAGTCATCAGTGTCATCACCATAATCATTTTAATCCAATTTTAATTTTCTACGCATAAGCAGAATCCAAAAAACAAACACTACTGTTCTGTGGCTTGCCATAGCGAAAAACAATGTTTTAATAGGTAGGTAGTATTGTTTAACGAAAAACGATTCCCTCCTTGTTTCCACAGAGACTGACTCTCATTCCACGCAACATAAAGGATTACAGTAAGGTCATCGATATCAAA
>NW_007520108.1:0-234 GCF_000475195.1 Diaphorina citri
GTCTACCTACAATCTCGAGTTGAAGTGTTCGGTAATCTCTGGAAACACTGAAGACTGATTGGTGTTGGGTATATTGTCCGACTGTCGGAGCATGCTCAGATGTAATGTGTGACTATAAGATGAGATTATAGATCCCATCCTCAGAAAAGTGGCTCGATAAAAGCCTCCATAAGCACAGTGGGGTCTAAAACTGAGTGAGCAAATGTAAGACATGTGCAGGTTATGAATACTTGA
>NW_007520109.1:0-234 GCF_000475195.1 Diaphorina citri
ACAAATTTCGCCTCTGTACAAGAAATGACAACGAGCCCACTCAATAAAGTAATTTATCTTGATTTTTGCCAGAGATAAGAAGCTTTCTATCCCTACATTATCACATCACTATACCTACTCAAAAGTAAATCTCAAAACTTTCATGTATTTTAAAATATCCTAATAATAAAGTCCCTTTTCCTAAAGGAACTACGAAAAATAACAGGATCTTGTTGACAAAAAGGAAACTCATCT
>NW_007520110.1:0-234 GCF_000475195.1 Diaphorina citri
TTTATCATGCTCATTCACAAAAATATTATGCACAATTTACATACAAATACTTAATACTAATGTAATCTTACATACTAATATTAATGATCTAAGACATTTCCAAAATGTTTTCTATCTGGCTGAGATATGCATTGAAAGGAGATGACAGATCAAGTCTGGAGCAAAAGTTATTGAAAAGGCTAGCGGATCTGAAAATAGGAGAGGAAGAAGAGAAAGAGGAGGTAGGAACATGAA
>NW_007520111.1:0-234 GCF_000475195.1 Diaphorina citri
GCGTAGGTATTGTAATATCTTCCGTGTACCTTCATAAATAAATTCTTCCTTTCCTCCTTAAATGAAATGAATAAAGTATGCATAATTATGTTCCTTCCTTCCTCTTTCTTGTTCTGCTTTCCCTTCTTCTTCTCCTCCTGCATCGAACTCTCTGTTCGCTTGCTCCTCTTTCTTTCTGCTATCTTTTACCTTCCTTCTCTTCCTTCCCTTATTCTACTTTCTCGTTCTTTCTTC
>NW_007520112.1:0-234 GCF_000475195.1 Diaphorina citri
AGGTTCGACTGTATTTTGTTTATCTGTTTTTAATAATAGGTATGTTACCTATCACCTATCGTACCTATGTACATATCTTACCTATGTGATTTCGCGATTATGTTCGCGGATTTGGCGATTATGTTCGCGGATTTCGCGATTATGATCGTGGATTTCGCGATTATGTTCGCGGATTTGGCGATTATGTTCGCGGATTTCGCGATTATGTTCGCGGAATTCGCGATTATGTTCGCG
>NW_007520113.1:0-234 GCF_000475195.1 Diaphorina citri
AATGTGTCTAGCCATAGTGTCTGCAGCTCATAATTATCTGTGATTTAACATAATAATATAACATAGGTAAACGTACGTAGATACTACATACATATGTATATGTATATTTTTTATTATTAAATCGAGAAAAAAAATCTCATCATAGCGGTATGTGTGTACTTGTAGAGAGGTAATAATATTTCACATGTTCAATTCTATCTCACATAATTATTACGAGTACGATGGTGTCATTAA
>NW_007520114.1:0-234 GCF_000475195.1 Diaphorina citri
TTCTTCTTCTTCTTCTTCTTCTTCTTCTTCTTCTTCTTCTTCTTCTTCTTCTTCTTCTTCTTCTTCTTCGTCTTCTTTTTCTTCTTCTTCGTCTTCTTCTGCGCCTTTTCTGTCGTTTTCTTCTTTCATTTGCCTACTCTTTGTGTTTCCTTCTTTCCTCGGTGGTGTAGTGGTCTAGGCGCTCGACTGGTAAACAGGAGGGCGTGGGTTCAATCCCAGCCGAGGTATGGAATT
>NW_007520115.1:0-234 GCF_000475195.1 Diaphorina citri
GTGTTGTGATAAGCCAAAATTCCATTTGAACTTCTTGAAATCAACTTTTCTGTAATTTCTTTGATTCTGTTATCAGTACTCACTAATTAAGTTCTAGTTTAGTCTTGTCCCGAGTGTCACTGGTTCTAGAACGTCAGTGCTGTTAACAAAAAATTGGTTCAAATAAAATTTCCTTTCTGTGATCAACTTGTGTTTCAGTTTCAGAGCTTTAATTTTAATCATCTACCTGTCCAG
>NW_007520116.1:0-234 GCF_000475195.1 Diaphorina citri
CATGATCGTTCCGATTTCCCATCAATATCTGGTGGCTATCTTCCCTTTTGTATTGTGCAGAGTTGCAGATTATAGCCTATAATTTATAGGTACCTGTCGACTGTCGATATTTTGTTCGTCATCCGAGCAGAATGTCTCAATCCGGTAGGTTGATGTTACCTCCTATTCTGTCTATTTCTGTAAAGATCTTCCTTCCGCGACAATGTTCTACGGGCACAGAAGAGGCCTCAAGTT
>NW_007520117.1:0-234 GCF_000475195.1 Diaphorina citri
ATCATTAGTTCATATAACTATGTGTTCTATATTACCTCTGTGTTATTGTCTTACCTCTGTGGAGAAGGTCTTCTGCCAGTTCTCCAGTACTAGTTGTGCGTTCTCTGGGGTCCAGTCTATGTTATGTACTCGATAGTTGTCTATCATTAGTTCATATACCTCTGTGTTATTGTCTTACCTCTGTGGAGAAGGTCTTCTGCCATTTCTCCAGTACTAGTTGTGCGTTCTCTGGGG
>NW_007520118.1:0-234 GCF_000475195.1 Diaphorina citri
GAAGCTCTCTGAGAGGAATATGTTTCGACTGTGGGAAATCAAGGTAAGATATACTTACATACATTGGTATTAGTTACTGATAATTAAGATTTAATATGTCGGCTAAGTACCTTGGAGCTCGTCTGCCTTGTAAGCGCTAGGCCGTGGATTTGATTTCCTGGGCAACCTTTATCCTGAACAAATTTAAAGTTCGTTCTCGAAATCGCTGGCTTTTTCCTATAAATATCCTCCTTC
>NW_007520119.1:0-234 GCF_000475195.1 Diaphorina citri
GGACGGACTAAAAAGCATAGAGAGAAGCCCTTGTGGGCAAGGGAAGGAGACTATAAATTACAGAGAACACAAGAATAAACGAGGAGAAGAGGAGGTAGAGAAAGAGGAGAATTAGATAAAAGAGGACTCGGAGGAAACAGCCAGAGGAAGAACGCAGAAACAGAGGAGAGACAAAGGAAAAAGTGGGGAGTGTTAATAAAACAGGAAGAGAAGAAGAAACTAAAAGATGAGGAG
>NW_007520120.1:0-234 GCF_000475195.1 Diaphorina citri
TTGTAATTTCTTGCATTTTGCATTTGTGTACATTGAATTATAAGGAAGATTCTCACTGGCGTAGTGGTTAGCACCCTAAACTGCGGATCTGGACGTTAGTGGCATATTATTTGTGGTGAAGCAGAGAGCTTCTTCACAGCATAATTGAGTGCTTCGTTTGCAATTCTCTCCCATTTCTTAATCAATCCTTCTTGGCCATACTGTATAGTACATCCACGACTGTACCTACATACG
>NW_007520121.1:0-234 GCF_000475195.1 Diaphorina citri
TGTAATTCGTAAGACTGGTTCCTTATTTTAATCCTTTTCTTGTGGTGTGTGAAATAACATACTCCATTATTATAGGTACCTAGCACTACTATTCTCTCGTCCTTAGAGAGAATAAATAGTGCGGACATTGGAGAAAAATACGAACCACGGTTTTTCTTTCAAAAATCCTTGGTCCAGAAAGCAAAAGAAATGCTTTAAAATAAAGAGGTACACTTGAATATTTTATGTACAAAG
>NW_007520122.1:0-234 GCF_000475195.1 Diaphorina citri
ACTGAGGTGGTAAGTCCCAGAGTGTTGTATCAGCTGCCCCTAACATGGAGAACAGACACTGTTCATAGCTGCTCCTTTGGAGTACAGACGCTACAGGATTGTAGCCACTCCTCTGGAGTACAGACGCTACTGGGTTACTCTGGGTTAGGGATTCTCCCTGTAGACCCTCTCTTGTTGTAGCCACTCATTCTGAGACAGACGCTACTGCAGGAGAGGGGTGTAGCCGCTCATTCT
>NW_007520123.1:0-234 GCF_000475195.1 Diaphorina citri
GAAGGAGAAAAGAACCTATACAGACTGGCCAAAGAAAGGGATAAAGCAAGCAAAGACTTTACACACATCATGCAAATTAAGAACAAAGAAGGAGTGGTACTGAAAGGCGAAGAAGATATCAAGAGCAGATGGAAAGAATATTTTAATAACTTACTTAATGAAGAGAACCCGAGACTACCTACCGAAGAAAGTCTACCAAATCAAGGAGTTATCAGGGATGTAGACAAGTCTGAA
>NW_007520124.1:0-234 GCF_000475195.1 Diaphorina citri
GCGGTATCCGCGGTTTGTTCGCGGTATCTGCGGTTTGTTCGCGGTATCCGCGGTTTGTTCGCGGTATTCGCGTTTTGTGCGCAGTATCCGCGGTTTGTTCGCGATAGTCGCAGTTATGGGTTCGATCTCAGGCAAACGCAGATTTTTTTCAGCTCTTTTTTTACAGCAAATAATTGATGAAACCAAAATTTTCGCCTGCGGCCGGTCCTAAAAATTTTAGTTTCTATAGATTGT
>NW_007520125.1:0-234 GCF_000475195.1 Diaphorina citri
ATATAAATATGAAATATCATCGTCTGTGATTCAGGAGAAAGTTTCCGACCATTACTTTGTGGCCATCCAAATTTATCATAATGGAAGCAACCAGAATGAAAAAACGAAAATGAATGAAAAGAGACAGGTAGAAATCATACATGAGAAAAAAGTTAGTAAAGAAATAAGTGAATTTGAATGGGACAATTTAATGTCCATACAAGACCCGGAAGAGTTGTATACCTCCATTGTATC
>NW_007520126.1:0-234 GCF_000475195.1 Diaphorina citri
CTATCGATTAATACTCCCCCATCTTCCGACCTATAGGGTGTTGCTTTTCCTTAATATTTTCACCTTCGTCCCTCCCCCCTTTTCCTCTCTCTCTTCTCTCTATCGTTATTTCCCCTTTTCTTCTTCCCCTTGTCCCCTTCATCTTTCAAACCCTCTTTTCATTGTGATTTTTCTCTTCGAGTCCAATTTTGTTTTCATTAACCATATCCAATTTCCTTTTGTTCAAATGTATCT
>NW_007520127.1:0-234 GCF_000475195.1 Diaphorina citri
TGGCCAAAAACCGATCAAAGACAGGCGAAAGAGCTGCTGGACAAGATCCAGAGGCTGGGCTGTCTATGCATCACCAGTGCTATGAGTAGCACTCCCACACTTGCCATGGAGACACTCCTAGGCCTGACGCCTCTAGACATACACGTCAAGGGGACGGCAAGGACTGTGGCTCACAGACTCAAGTTAAACAACACCTGGATAACCCAACACCATGGGCACTCCATAATCACTACA
>NW_007520128.1:0-234 GCF_000475195.1 Diaphorina citri
ATATCCATATACTGCGTACAAGTCATTTGATGTGGTTTTCCTCAGCAGGATCCCCCGCAGTTCCAAGTCTGTATGGATATTTTCCTGTGGAGATAATTACAAGGTATGTCCAACAGAGTCGTAATCATGTCCACTCTCGCTCTAACACTCATAAAGAATAGTTTGCTGGTATATGAAACACCTGCTACGCCTATCAAGCAAAGTGGTCGGGCTCCAACTAGCTCTGTTTTGTTT
>NW_007520129.1:0-234 GCF_000475195.1 Diaphorina citri
ATCTCAATTTGCATCGCAAAATGTGTCGATTGAATGAATTTCCAGACTAGACAGTAGGATATTATCCAGACAGGAGATTATATGCCGCCACCTTTGAATGGCGAACTCGTTGGAAGCTACTGGTCATTGGCTGAGTAAACATAAAGTATGGACATCGTGAGTATTACACAGTTATAAATAATAAAACAACGAGAAGTTCTGCTAGGAGAACCACACACATACTAGCAGCAGCAG
>NW_007520130.1:0-234 GCF_000475195.1 Diaphorina citri
GCAATAATGAGATCAGATCTGTTTTTTATACTATGTGTAGGTTTCCATTGCACATGAGAATTGAAGAATTTGACTAGTTCTTTTTCAAGACGATAAACAGGCGAGGTATATGAAGACACCACAGGTCGTATAGGTACATCTGCTATAGGTAAAGAATCACATGCCTTATGTATTTTGATGGTGCCGTATAGTCTAGGGGCGTGTGGGTTTTTGTTGACTAGCTTTGCAGGAAAC
>NW_007520131.1:0-234 GCF_000475195.1 Diaphorina citri
AGATAAAGATTTCAAAGCGCTTAAAGAGTCGCTAATGATGGCAATTTTTGAGTGAGTAGTCCCCAACAAGTTCTTAAGGGACAAAAGTAGGGCAATGATTTCAGCCGAGAAAATAGAGTTGAATTGGTTCAGGGAACAAGATTGAATTCTGCCATTTATGCTGAAAGCGCAGCTGGTTCTGTTTTCTGTTTTTGACCCATCTGTAAAGCACAATGTGTAGTCCGGGTAATTGGT
>NW_007520132.1:0-234 GCF_000475195.1 Diaphorina citri
GGAAACATTAAAAGGATAATTGGACTTAGGGTAATGTTTGCAGCAAAACCATAACAAATAAGTGCATATCTTAAGTAAAACGAATCAAACAATGCATTCTACATTATTCACATTACCCATTCTGGTACACAATATCTAACGTGAATTATTCTATATGATACAGCTCTTAATTTAGCAGCTACATACTTAACATGAAGATCGAATTTAAAACTATTATCAATGATAACGCCTAAG
>NW_007520133.1:0-234 GCF_000475195.1 Diaphorina citri
ATTATGTAAAAAAAAATGACCTCGCTGGGATTCGAACCCCCACCCATCACACTTATCATCACAGTAGAGGAGTAAAAAATAGACACACCCAACCGCTCGGCCACTAAGACGTTTGAGTTGAAGTCGCACAAAACTTCTTTATTAATCAACTCGATTGAAAAGTTTGAAATTTTCCCCTAAAAGTCACTTTTTCCTCCCTAGCGGGTCTCCCTTTAGTGCTAAGAAGATGAAACC
>NW_007520134.1:0-234 GCF_000475195.1 Diaphorina citri
AGAAGCAACACCAAATATTTTCAAAACTGATGGTTCAGAAACTACCCACTAATCCTTCAGTTATATTATTAGTACATAGCCTCTAGCATGGTAATTATATAGGTCTTTTGGTTTGTGGCAAATTTTGCACCTGGGTATGTATAATTATAGATGTTAGATAGTTCAAAATTTATCCATGTATCTCGTATATCAAGTTCAAAATAATATTTAAGTAACTGTTTCAATTTTCTCATA
>NW_007520135.1:0-234 GCF_000475195.1 Diaphorina citri
ATGGGTACCAAGGTTAAAGTAACGCTACTCATCATTAACCATATCAACATGATGTACACTTGATAGACGAAACAAACCGTGTAGTTCCAGTGTTCCGTTTCATCAATGAATGGGATCTTCATATTGTACGGTAATTTCCTCTCTGGGCGTTTTGTCTTATACCAGTACCGAATTTCATTTTCTGGCAGAGGGTAAAATGCTTCGACTATCGTAAAGATTAAGGTAAAACCAACA
>NW_007520136.1:0-234 GCF_000475195.1 Diaphorina citri
CCTATCTTCTTTATTCCATTTGGCATGAATTGGATTAGAATCGACCCCTTTGGTTGGCCTAGGGATGATCCATTCCACCACCATTTTGGTCAGTCGGAGGATAATTCAATGTTCATACCAGTCTCTCTGTGCCTTCTTGTTTCCTTCATTCTACACAAGACTTATTTGGGGCAAGCCCTGTGCTATTCCTTGGTATAGTTTTTCCAGCATCATCCTAAACAGAGGGGATTTGTT
>NW_007520137.1:0-234 GCF_000475195.1 Diaphorina citri
GGTGTCCCTGTCAGGTCTAAATGATAGTGAGTGGCTGGCCAATGGAAGAGGGAAGTAGGAATCCTTTACTCATTATTTGCTCTTGACGGTAAATATGTAGAAATGGGATGATAGGGTAAGTGTACCATTTATTCGCCCACCTAAAAAACGTACCATTTATTGGCCCACACCTGCCCACATTTATTTTTCTAATTTTTGTTTTTATGACTACAATTTTTGAATAGCACTGGTTCG
>NW_007520138.1:0-234 GCF_000475195.1 Diaphorina citri
TACAATAAAATATTGGAGGGTGGGGTTATTTTTCAAGTAGATGAAATTTTTTTGTACTTTGTATCATTAGAACTTGGCCTGACACACTGCCGCGCCCTCAGAAATGTAGCTACCTAACTGCCTGCTTATACCTACCTGGGGCTTGTGGAATCTCCACCTATGTATTGTACGGATAAGAATTTCACGGTTTTACAAATTTCTTCCATTATCTGAAATTTCATTTCGCCTCGCGTG
>NW_007520139.1:0-234 GCF_000475195.1 Diaphorina citri
CCAACGGTTAAGAATGCCGTGTCATCAGCAAATGTAGCAATAGTGTTTCTTGAGTTTTCAGGGATGTCGCTGGTGAATGTCTACCTGATACCTGATGGTGGGTGGCTAACCTAGATCTCAGGTCCTGGACTGATAATTCCGCTTTTTATAGGAGCCGTTTGTCAGCGCATTCTACTGTCCGTTGAAGCTCTAATTCGCTTTAATCTTAATCAGCCGTTTACTCTAAATTAATAA
>NW_007520140.1:0-234 GCF_000475195.1 Diaphorina citri
GATGTACCTGGAAATGATGATCAAGAGGAACTAAGTGACGACAAAGCTGAGGATGATAACGTAGACAACAAGGATGTGTATAGTGAAACTGATATTTATGTTGAAGATACATTTGATGCTACTATGTATGTAGATGGTACTGTTGAAACAACCGTCACTCGCAAAGATTTGAAAACCATCGTAGCTGATTCTGGCAACTTTCCATTAGACCCTGCAGAAGACGATGTTGTCTTT
>NW_007520141.1:0-234 GCF_000475195.1 Diaphorina citri
TACCGACACTTCTGGGATTTCTGGCTCAACTGAGCTTGAGACTTCTGGCTCAAACTGATCTAGGAGATTCTGGCTCAAGTGAGCTGGTAAATTCTGGCTCAAACTGAACTTGCGACTCCTTGGATTACACTGAGCTAGAGATTTCTGGCTCAAACGGAGCTTGAAATTTCTGGCTTAACTGACCTTGAGACTTCTGGCTCAATTGAGCTACGGACTTCTGGCTCAAACTGAACT
>NW_007520142.1:0-234 GCF_000475195.1 Diaphorina citri
TTCGCTTGACTTGAGTTTATTCTATGCCTTGCAGTCAACTTCCGTAGAGTACATCATAAATGTGAATTTTTCGAATATTAATTCTGTTTGATCTTTCTTCCACTTTCTTGACCTTCGTCTTCCTCTCTTTGCTCACACTTCATGAGACTCTATGGGTTTTATACTCACTTGGGAGAGTTCTTATAAATAGGAGTGTTGTTTGCTCACACTTCATGAGACTCTATGGGTTTTATA
>NW_007520143.1:0-234 GCF_000475195.1 Diaphorina citri
TACAAGTCGAGGATTTCGCTATATCAAGGTTCGTTATATCGAGGATTTCGCTATATCAAGGTTCGTTATATCGAGGATCTCGCTATATCGAGGTTCGTTATATCGAGGCTCCACTGTAATGCCATAACATTAATATACATAGGTAGGTACATAGGTAATATATTATTATGTACACTTGTACTGTGCAATGTACATAGGTAGTTAGGTATACTGGTTTTGTGTGTCTGAACCTAG
>NW_007520144.1:0-234 GCF_000475195.1 Diaphorina citri
CCCAACACAGACATCTGACAGCAAACTTTTATTAACAAAGTTTGGGAGCAATTTAAAAATAATAATGATTAAAAAAAAAGTACTTTTTTAATGGGTTTAACTTTAAAATCACTCTAACTAAGGTTTTGTTATTTATTAATAAGAGGTTTTCTTGATTGGCATAAAATAAGTTTAAAATCGGATTGTGATCCGGGCTATAAGACGAACGAAAAACTCTAACTTTACGTTTACATT
>NW_007520145.1:0-234 GCF_000475195.1 Diaphorina citri
ACTCATCAGCAACTTAATGTTTTTCTGTCGTTCAAACTCAGGACAATTCTTACTATTCACATTATGAGGACCATGACAGTTCAAACATTTCAAATTCAGCAAATCACACTCGTGACCCTCAGTCTCAATCTGGTAACATTTTCTGCATAGAGAAGCCTTGGTTGAGCAGTACTTGGTAACGTGACCAAACTTGAAACAGGTAAAACATTGGACAGGGTTCTGGACGAAAGGCTC
>NW_007520146.1:0-234 GCF_000475195.1 Diaphorina citri
ATTTCATCTGTTTCACCCTTTGACTAAGTACAACTTGAGCGAGCAACTTTGGGTTAAACTTACCATATAAATCGTGATAAAACAGAGGTAAAAGTTAGGCAACATTGAGCCTGAATGTACTTTGGACCGGTGACCATCCAGTCGTCAATTTTCTACGCATTGTACCTAATTGTCCTTTCAGTACGAGTATGTAGGTATACCCAAGGATATGCGTATTATGTAGGCATTTACAAA
>NW_007520147.1:0-234 GCF_000475195.1 Diaphorina citri
ACAAGCACGCGATGTGTTATCTCACCAATTAGCAACACCTCATTTAACTTTATAGAGCGTTTAGGAAAAACCTCAAAACTATCTTTACAAACGTTCCGATTCCCAGGGTTTAAATATACAAATCATTATCATCAATTATGTACAAGCACCCTCAACAACCCCCTCACGCTATTGTAAAACCACCAGACATTTTATGGTCAAAGGATAAATGATTGAATCTATTTCATGGTAAAT
>NW_007520148.1:0-234 GCF_000475195.1 Diaphorina citri
ATCGTCAGATACCTTAATCACCTCATTAATACCAGACATAGTTCTCTGGAACCCGGTGGTAGCACTATTCGCCAGAGCTTCGGCTACAGACGCTGTACTGTCTTTGATCTTGGTGGCATGCTCAGGGAGAGTTTTAGAGAAGAGGTGCCCAGCTCTCTCGAAGTTGTCACCAGTTTCATCAATACCAAAGTTAACAGCGCTACTCAGTGCTCCGATGATTCTGGTTCCGGCTTT
>NW_007520149.1:0-234 GCF_000475195.1 Diaphorina citri
ATCACCTTTCATGTATACATACCTACCTATATCCTACCTATTTCCATAGCTACCTATATCTGTGCAAAGAGTGTAATATTTTCATTTAGATCGTCATAGAAAAATACACAGATGAGGAGCGTTTCCTTATTAGTTAGTGGATGTTACAAAGATCCAATTTCACTTATGAATCTCATGATGAACCATGAATACCATGATCAAAATTCCATCATTGGTGGATGTGGCGAAACATCC
>NW_007520150.1:0-234 GCF_000475195.1 Diaphorina citri
GAAATAACAATCAAAGTCAACGGAGTTGATGTCAACTTTCAGATTGATAGTGGCGCAGATGTAACTGTCCTGCCTTCTGCATTGTTAAAGAAAGGTTTCGAAAACCTCAGACCGTCTAATCAACCTCTCTTTGCTGCTGGTCACACGAAACTCAAGGTTGTTGGTTGCAAAGAAGTTACTCTGGAATATGATAATCAAATTCATACTCAAACGGTATATTTCATTTCTGGGCTA
>NW_007520151.1:0-234 GCF_000475195.1 Diaphorina citri
TGATCCACCTTGTTTTAGACCAGCCACTCAGGCTGACCTCTTCTCACAGACCTGGGTCTCAAGCTTTTTCCGCCACACATGTTAAGACGGTATGACACACTCCGGTCTGTTCGTTTTCTTAACGGCTAGCTTTCTCCTATTCTTCTCTCTTCAATAGTGAGACGATAAGACCTCTATCTCAAGATGCCTCCACAATTTTAGAGAATATGCTAGAAAAGAGCTTGCTCTATAACT
>NW_007520152.1:0-234 GCF_000475195.1 Diaphorina citri
TTTTCGATGAGTTACAGCGTTTTTTGTAAACATACTTTTCAAGGATTTTGATGAAAATTTGAAAACTTTAAAGTTAAACATCTCGGTTTGATGATTTTCATTTATTGCCCTTTTTGTACCCAGCTCCTCAATTACAACAACAACATGGGCATTAAGTTGATAGTATTGAACAGATCCAAAGAAAAGTTACTAAAATTCCTAACAAATTAAAATCTAAAAATTATGAACAAAGAT
>NW_007520153.1:0-234 GCF_000475195.1 Diaphorina citri
AAGAAGAAGAAGAAGAAGAAGAAGAAGTAGCAAAAGAACAGAATGTGTCGATGGAAGGGGAAGAGAAAGTGAGGAAAAAAGGAAAGGATATCACTCACACCAAGTTAGAAAAAAAATCTACAAAGTTTGGTTTCGTGATGAGAAAAGTTGGAGTCATTTTTATTTGTCCGATACCCCCTCCTACCGGGGAAAAGTTTTCATTTTTGTTTTTATACCGTTCCATTTTTCCCCATG
>NW_007520154.1:0-234 GCF_000475195.1 Diaphorina citri
AGTGCCGTAGCATGCCCAATTGCCTGGGTTAATAGAACCCATAAATGGGATGTATTGTGTCTAGGATAGTCTAAGCTTAAAAAATAGAAGAAGAAAAAAAATTGGTAGGTATATCTTTCGAATTTTTTCTTTCTATTTTTCAAGCTTAGCCTAACCTCAAGCTTAGCCCTGTGTATAACTTCTACCTTAATCTCTCACCTATTTTCTCTGGAGATTTTCTCAATTGAAATCGCC
>NW_007520155.1:0-234 GCF_000475195.1 Diaphorina citri
AAAAAACAGAGGAATACAGGGCAGTCTATGGATTCTGAGTTTCTGAGTTCGGTTTAGGAAAACTAGGAACTAGGAGTACCTTGGCTCTTCACCGTAACATAGTAATAATATTAATTATCATGAGCTTCGTATACACCACTATTATGGTGGTCATTGCAAACAAATTAATTAAACGTAACAACGTTACTTGTAAGAGGATTTCCAACATAAAAGGTACAGAACAAAGAAGCAGAA
>NW_007520156.1:0-234 GCF_000475195.1 Diaphorina citri
TTCCCGCCCAGGGCGGATTTTATCCTGATGGAATAATGTTCATTCTCGGAACAGCTGGCTTTCTCCTATCCTGTCTTCTTTCTCTCTTTGATTTCGGGACGATAAGACTATAGAAGTTACAGTTCCCTGTTCCCTCTGTCAATCCTCTTTTTTATTTATAAAAAAAAAGAAAAATGTTATTTTGTTCTTGTTGTTGATTAGAAAATTTTAAACTGAAACAGTGTTGCCAACGTA
>NW_007520157.1:0-234 GCF_000475195.1 Diaphorina citri
GTTTCTAGAAGTCACTCACATCCATCGGTCTGTGAAAACCGGGACAAAAGATGGGCCTCGTTTGATACGCAAGATCCTAAGGCCTTGTCACCATTTGTCTAATTTGTCGTCAAAGGACAGACGGGGTTGCGTCAACGTAAGGAATACAAATGGAGGAAGATTTTTCACTTGGAAGCGTGACGACTATTGGAGGCATTTAGTTTTTAGTCCTAGGAGTGTTCGGGCGTCTTCAGT
>NW_007520158.1:0-234 GCF_000475195.1 Diaphorina citri
TCAAAGGATATACATAGAATACAGAACAAAGGAACATTTAACAAAAACAAAAGAAATAATAACACTTCTATCTACTTACATACATACATAACCATTAACGTTCTATCCTATAGGACAGGTCGATGACTACTTATAGAGACTTCTATCTACTTATAGAGGTAAACTCTGTAGCCAGGCAACAGCTCAATGAGTACATTATAAAAATTGCATACTTGTTTGATTTTCCCAGTAATG
>NW_007520159.1:0-234 GCF_000475195.1 Diaphorina citri
TTCCTCACTCATAACACTGGATGTGAAATCATCCATGAAAAAATCCTCAGAGACTCTGGCACACGCCACTGGAAAGTTATCTTGCTCATCAGATGCAAGTTGTCGTATGGTACGCAGAGATAAGTACGGACTTGACCGAACACCAAAACAAACCCGATTCATCTGGTAAGTGTGGATACACTCTTCAAGGGAAGACCGCCACAAGAATTTTAAATACTTACGATGTTCATCCAA
>NW_007520160.1:0-234 GCF_000475195.1 Diaphorina citri
TTTATGTCTGATTTAACCTTCGCAACATAACATGGATCTGTTTTGGCTCTCTCAAGATGTGTCAGGTACGTATGTGTGGTTAGATATTATGGCTTTTAGAATGAAATCGAACTAGAAGAGTTTGAAAGATATCATAAATAAATATAATGCACCTTGTTTAGACTGGAAATCAAACCTTGTCAAAGTCAGTAACATAGTTGACTTTGACTGCATACAGTAAATCTACATTCCTGT
>NW_007520161.1:0-234 GCF_000475195.1 Diaphorina citri
ATTCTTAATCTTTTGTTTACTTTTTGTCCTACCCAAAAGATTTATAGGCCGCCTGCAGGTAGGGTTGGGTGGTTGGTTGACAGACCGACTTGTTATCTAATCAGCTGAAGTAAACATTCTCACAATCACTGATGTTATTCGCCTATTGCGTTCTACTATGTCTTCCTTTTTAGATAGAGTTCAAGTTTATCTAATAGTCTCCAATCCAAAACCAGTTTGAAAATGAGGAAAAAA
>NW_007520162.1:0-234 GCF_000475195.1 Diaphorina citri
CCTAGTAACCAATCAAAAGAAAGTTCAAGACGGGAAAAAAACTAGGAAAAAATGAAAAACCCCCCATTTTGTATTCATGTTTTTCGACGGTTTTTTATGCTTTCATTGCTTTGATCGCTTCCTCTTAGTCTAGTCTTTAGACTGTCTCGATCTTTATTGTGGATTACCTTCATACCTATCGTTTTCTATTGAGATAATATTCAACAGAGGACGCTTAAAGGACTGAATAGGTTA
>NW_007520163.1:0-234 GCF_000475195.1 Diaphorina citri
CATTTTGTATGTTGTATCTTTTCTTTACCCTACATGTCGTGTTTCACCTCATCGTTCTAATTGTCTCCTTCTTTATCTCATTTTTCTTGTCAATGTTCTGTTTATCCTTGTCCCCATCCTCATTATCCTTGTTTACTTCATCTAGTAATTCAGAAGATCTCGCGCACTCGTTTGTCTCCATGTGTTTGTGGAAACAAAGTCCGACAACACTGGAAAGTTCATGTGTTTGTAAAA
>NW_007520164.1:0-234 GCF_000475195.1 Diaphorina citri
AAAAATCTTGTAGGTGCTTTACCAAAAGAAGCAAAATATTTGGTTGTTACCTATATTGAAATAGGTACCTACTTCTAACTATCCTATAGGTACAGGTATCCTAAGTAAGAAGAAGAAGAAGAAGAAGAAAAAAAAAATACAAACAAAAAGTCAAGATTGTCGTCAATAGTAAAGTAACCTACAATTTGATCTAAAATTGGTCTCAATTTGGACACATGACACTCATGCAAAACA
>NW_007520165.1:0-234 GCF_000475195.1 Diaphorina citri
GGATGAAATATCGAATTCAAATACAATAATAGT
This sequence comes from Diaphorina citri, assembly GCF_000475195.1. Classification (NCBI taxonomy): domain Eukaryota; kingdom Metazoa; phylum Arthropoda; class Insecta; order Hemiptera; family Psyllidae; genus Diaphorina; species Diaphorina citri. Next base: position 34 of record NW_007520165.1, read on the forward strand.
ATTGAACTTTGCAAATATTCGCACCAAAAAGAGCGTAGGTAGTCGAAAATGTTCAGCGAAAGTGAGCACGAAGTTTGATCAAGGGCTGGCTTAATATTTGATCAAGGGCTGGGTTAGGTAATACTCGGGACATTCTCCTATTCTCCAACAATATCCCTAGCATACTTACACGCTACGGTAAAGATCCAGAGTTGCAGTAAT
>NW_007520166.1:0-234 GCF_000475195.1 Diaphorina citri
AGGAAGGACTCATTACTTACCTTAGGGTAGTGTGAGGACAGTCCATGGCCAGGTAAATCTATACAGAGGACAGACACTCGGTCTGTAATGAACGGCAGAAGATGATCAAATGTACCAGCGTTGTCCAACCAGCCATAGCGATACTTACCTTAGGGTAGGAAGGACTCATTACTTACCTTAGGGTAGTGTGAGGACAGTCCATGGCCAGGTAAATCTATACAGAGGACAGACACT
>NW_007520167.1:0-234 GCF_000475195.1 Diaphorina citri
TCTATTTGGAATTACGCCAAAGCAGATTGGTTAAAATTTAAGTCTAAAATAGACTTTAGTTTTATAGATACCTATCTCGACACTAACGTACAACCCAATATTGACGAACTGCTATCAGCTATCAACACAAATATCATTGATGCCGCCAAGGAATCTATTCCTGTCAAAAAAATTCCAGCAAATAAACTCCCAGTCCCGTGGTGGGATGATGAGGTGAAACAGGCCATTAAATCA
>NW_007520168.1:0-234 GCF_000475195.1 Diaphorina citri
TTCATCTTCATTTTATCACTTTTAGTTTCGCTTTTTGCGACCAACACTCATCAATCCAATGCGTATGTGAGAAAGGGAGCGAGAGAAGGAGAGAGAGATAACTCAAAACGTATCTTTCTTCTCACTTCTCAAAACATTTTACATTTATCTCATCATACCTCTCCCTCCCTCTTCCCTTCTTTCTTTTTATCCCCCTCTTACTTTCTTTTCCATCTTCTTCCTCTCTCTTTTGAA
>NW_007520169.1:0-234 GCF_000475195.1 Diaphorina citri
CAAAGCAAAGAGGAGATGTGATAAGAGGCTATGTAAACATAGTAAAAAAAATCTATAGTATTATATCGTAAACTGGAATTTTGGAAAGTAAAAATGGTACGCGATGGTGAAGCTGAGTTTCGGATAAGAAAGGATGTATCTAAAAGCTAAGCGGGACACATATTGTCAGACTCTAACAACGGGCAGTCACGGATAGTAAGTAGACTATCATTTAAGACGAATGCTTTTCGGGGG
>NW_007520170.1:0-234 GCF_000475195.1 Diaphorina citri
AAGGAGTTTCCAACTAGTGTCTAAATTTGAAAGCTTTTCTTTCAAAGTTGTAAACTTACAAAATTTGGATGCACATGGATGAGTAACCACGATATTTTTCTATTGGCCTAGATTCGCTAGAAATAGGTTTCTTGAATCACCCTGTAGATGTAATTGAAATGACTGATTTATTACTTTTGTACAGGATGGAAAAATCTAACGTTACACATAACAGTAAGTCATCCAGTATTTAAT
>NW_007520171.1:0-234 GCF_000475195.1 Diaphorina citri
CAACGAGATAACGATTGACAATATTGACCGTAACGGTCCATTGACCAATTGGTCACCCGTCACCCATTTAGATAATCGCCAGGCTTGACATTATTTAACTTGCGTGAATCACTGGGCAAATAATTGTTATTACGTGTTATGGATTAATGACCTTCTTGTATTAGTTCGTGTCAAGTCTACAATTTGCAGAAACAAATCTATTAGGTCAGTATCAACGGTCTATTGACCAAGTTA
>NW_007520172.1:0-234 GCF_000475195.1 Diaphorina citri
TCCTATATTACTGCATTTTCTTCATAGGTGTCTACTCGGAAACTCCATTTGACTGTGAGTTTACTGACGGTTTGACAGTTGATCTTCTCTTTAAAACCCGTAGAAATGAATTCTAACGTTTGTGTCGTCTCTTTGCTGTCCCTGGTTTTACGGTTAAAATGTTTAATCAGAGTTTAATATTTAGTTAATAAACTGAAACAGGGGGTTAATAAGGGTTTTTGATCACGTTGTGGT
>NW_007520173.1:0-234 GCF_000475195.1 Diaphorina citri
CACACCAGGGTATTTATTTTGCAAAAAAAGATCATTAGAATAATGCTACGTATGAAATACAATGAATCATGTAGGGAGGTATTTAAAGAAAACAATATATTAACATTTTATGGTATTTATTATTACGAATTATTTACATACTTGAAAAAAAAAAATGAAAACATTATTGAATCATATAAGAAACAACATTCATATCCCACTAGACATGCCAACATCATATTACCAAAACATAAA
>NW_007520174.1:0-234 GCF_000475195.1 Diaphorina citri
CAAGTTTAAATCGAATTCTAGCACATGCAGAGCTTTTGTTGGGATTGAAATATCTAAAGTGGAAATGGACATTTCAATAAGGATGGACATAAAACGGACCATTTCTCAAAAAATATGTTCAGAACTACATTGAAATTTCCAAATGGCCTAATGGCCCAATCCATGTCACTTCGGAAGAAAAACTACTTTGGACTAAGGAGAGAGATCGCTCTCAAATTTCAATAACTCAGCAAG
>NW_007520175.1:0-234 GCF_000475195.1 Diaphorina citri
TTTTTTCAATGGGTCGGTCGCGGCAACACATTCCATTGTTGTTCTTAGACGTCTTTTGTTTCCTTTGCTTTTTTGTTAGTTTATGTTGAATACGTATCGTTTTGTAAAGGTATTAATGGAGTGTAGTTTTGAAAAGATAACGTGAAATTTCGAGTCGTTGTGATTGTTGATTTTTACCGTATTTTTCTTCACCACCTTAAACCTACGTAATTATTTTTGTACTCTTATATGCCT
>NW_007520176.1:0-234 GCF_000475195.1 Diaphorina citri
GAAATAACAATCAAAGTCAACGGAGTTGATGTCAACTTTCAGATTGATAGTGGCGCAGATGTAACTGTCCTGCCTTCTACATTGTTAAAGAAAGGTTTCGAAAACCTCAGACCGTCTAATCAACCTCTCTTTGCTGCTGGTCACACGAAACTCAATGTTGTTGGTTGCAAAGAAGTTACTCTGGAATATGATAATCAAATTCATACTCAAACGGTATATTTCATTTCTGGGCTA
>NW_007520177.1:0-234 GCF_000475195.1 Diaphorina citri
AACTTTGCGGTTTTGTCTTTAAAGGAAAACAAACTACCAATATCCAAGTTTTTTAAAATGAACATGGCAAGCCCCCTTTGTCAGGAAAAATCACTCGCTAAAAGTTGGGGCAGTGTGTTAATCTAGTCGTTTAGAAGAAGGAAAAAACTGACAACACTGGATTGGTGTCTTTTCTATTTTAAAATCAACACACGATCAATGTTCTCGAACAGTTAACGAAATGGATTAAAGTCA
>NW_007520178.1:0-234 GCF_000475195.1 Diaphorina citri
GTATTTATATGTAAATAAAGAAATACTTCAAATTCCTCAGGAGAATGAACACCTTTTTCTTACGTTGAGAACTGAATAAATAATTTGGTTCCTTTTCCATGCTTACCAGAAATCGATAATTTCATAAGAGTAATTGGACACCGAATAATTTAAAATGAAAGTTTCTCTTTGCTATCCAAAAAGGTAAACGTATACGTTGTTAGTCTATGTGTCTGAAACTCCGAATATCCACGG
>NW_007520179.1:0-234 GCF_000475195.1 Diaphorina citri
CGGTCTTTTAAGTCCACTGGAAGCGGGTTTGGTCTTATTTTTGGTTAAAGCATTCGCTTGAACTGAAAAATCAAAACAAAGTTACATGTAAAACGGAAACAACGGAATGTGTGGACACACCCTTAGGAAAGGTAAAGCCGTATTCGATTATGTGCGTTTTTTTATAGTCAACATGGTTGAACCATTAAGATTTCACAACCTTACGGAATCGTGAGGTTCCGTTTTGTGGAGCAA
>NW_007520180.1:0-234 GCF_000475195.1 Diaphorina citri
AATGGAATTGGCAATTTACATGGAAAACTCTTTCTGCACCATCAATAACAAAGCTATTCAAAAAGGTCGAGATAAATCCAAGAAAGCGACGATATTGATTTTTCTGTTTATATCACTGATGATGTCATTCATGGGTCTTCAATCAATTATTCCTCCTAGTTCAGAAGAAATTGAACTTCAAGCCAATATTTATAAAACCAAACATCCAGAACGGATCGCCATGTCAACTCTAAG
>NW_007520181.1:0-234 GCF_000475195.1 Diaphorina citri
TAATTAGAAGGATTTCGTTGATACCGTCCTCGCCGGCGAGGTTTAGATTGAGATCACCTGGAAAAGAGAATACAATAAATTAGAACAGTGGTTCTCAAACTTTTTTGCATGGCGCCCCCTTTGGGCATATTCATTTTTTCACCCCCCCCTACCTTGCCCAACCCCTCGGTATATTATTTTTACCTATGGGTTTTATGGAATAACAAAACGAGAATTTGAAACTTTGAGATTTTT
>NW_007520182.1:0-234 GCF_000475195.1 Diaphorina citri
TTTGGTGTTTCTTTACAAGTTATCTGAATATTGATTTCTCGATAAATGAACTCTTCAATTTGAATGAGTGCCTGGATTTTCGAAGTATGCAATGTGCAAAACAGTACATTTTTTTCTTTTTCATTGCATTCGTCTTATTTTGCGATAACTTGTAATAAAAGTCCACCAAATTTTGTTATGAATCTAATTTTCAAAAATAGTAATCCAAGAAATATATTCTTTGAATTAGTTTTA
>NW_007520183.1:0-234 GCF_000475195.1 Diaphorina citri
TAGAAATTAGTGTCCGCCCTACACTTGGAGTTAGACCACGCTACGCCACTGAAAATAATCTAGGTTAATTCATTCACAATGTTCCCAATCTTGTTCTTCTCAGCGAGCGAGACAAGAACTAACTTATAAAGAAATCAAATATAAGTCTTAAATAAAATAAATAGAAAAACTAAATCTAAAACATAATAAAATAAACTATTGAGGTTCCTGCATAAACTGTTTAATTGTCGGGGC
>NW_007520184.1:0-234 GCF_000475195.1 Diaphorina citri
CTTCAGATTCTTCAGTCGTTTTTTAAATTTTCATGGATTTACTCCTTTTAACCAGAAGGAAACGTCTTTTCAGTGTTTGGATCTTTTGATTTAAACTTTTTACGACCAAATTAAAACAGAAAATATTTAACAATCACCTGGTAAGTTCTTTTTCTTCTCAGATTCACTGGCTGGTCACTAGCACAAGTGATCATAAATCAAATTAAAGGTCAAAGAGTGTTCTATACCTTAGTA
>NW_007520185.1:0-234 GCF_000475195.1 Diaphorina citri
AAGAGCTAGAGACTTGAAATTTGGTATGAATCTTTCAAATGTGACAAGGATGCGACACGAAACTTTTGGTTAAGACCGATGCAACGCTTGGCGGCATTTTACCGCTTTTTCGCGGTTTTCGGTGTAATTTAACAATATCTCGGGAACGGTATAAGAGTATAAGCTAAAGACTTGAAATTTGGTATGTAGTTCACAAATGTGACAAAGATGCAATACAAAACGTTTGGTTAAAAT
>NW_007520186.1:0-234 GCF_000475195.1 Diaphorina citri
TTTGTAGTTTTGTTTATTCGGACTATTGTGTTTGAACTCCATCTAACAATACAAACATATTCAACGAAAATGTCTCTGTACGTAACACTGCACTGTTCATTGTCCCTATACGAAAATTTCATAGGCTTCATCATGTCATTTTACACATTGGAAGTGCCCTTAAAGTAGTATCCATGGTATTCAGAACGATCCTTCGTCCGTCTTTGGGCTCTAATGCACGATGTTTTGCTAACA
>NW_007520187.1:0-234 GCF_000475195.1 Diaphorina citri
CACGCGTAATGTTGCTTAACTTGCGTGATCCATCTGGAGCTGATACGTTCAACGTGCTATCGCCGCCGCACAATCATCATTCATTTTAAGATTACCTATATCGAGAATTCATCTACTGTCTGAATTTTCTAGGATCAACCTTTTGTCATAGCTTGGTCTTTGTATTGAAGTGCTCGCCTGGTAAACAGGAGGGCGTGGGTTCAATCCCAGCCGAGGTATGGAATTTTATCCTCA
>NW_007520188.1:0-234 GCF_000475195.1 Diaphorina citri
TTTTTTTTTTACATGGGAAGAAGAGTGGTAATGGACGATTTCGACAGTAAAATCTCCAATTAAAGTTTAGTAAAATGCACCCATTGTTTACTCAGGTCTTAGGTAGTTTTGGTAGATACATAATTACATATCATTTACACTTGTATCGTCGTAAGACGTAAGATGAGAGCCAGCCTAGGCGGCGGAAAATCTCCAATTAAAGTTTAGTAAAATATGCACCCAGTTTACACTGTT
>NW_007520189.1:0-234 GCF_000475195.1 Diaphorina citri
GTTTATTTTCTTCTTTGATTAGCCGGAGTTTGTTACCTATTAAGTAGTTCCAATCTTCGTGCCACAGTGACATAATTTTGGCGTTTTATAATGGGTTTAAAATCTTGTAAAGGTATTTTATCAATAGCTGGAGAGTCACTTGACAACGTTTCCTTTGCAAGGAGGTCAGCTTTATCATTCCCATGTATACCTACATGTGATGGAACCCACATAAAACAGAGTTTCAGGATGTTT
>NW_007520190.1:0-234 GCF_000475195.1 Diaphorina citri
CCCACTTGTCGTTCGGGAAAAATCGTGTCGTGCGTAGTGGGAACACTCTCATTTAAATGACAGTACCTACTACATAGTACCTACCTATAACCTATGTATAGGAACTTTCAGTAGGTAAAGGTAAGCTTGTACAATTTTACACAGCAAAACATGCTCAGTTGCCTGATGTCTCTTTTTCTCGTTTGAAATGATTTAAAATTCACACTTAAGAGCATGCATTGCATACCATCGGTA
>NW_007520191.1:0-234 GCF_000475195.1 Diaphorina citri
GCCTACTGCTGGAGTAAAGGGACTTTTCAGTCCTATGCGAGCAGTATAAATAAGCACTATTATTATTATTATTATATGATCTCCAAATTGAAGAAATATAGGTACATAGAATACAATCATAGATAAATAATAGTTACGTGACACACATAGGTAAATTTAATCTTCTTCTTCTTCTTCTTCTTCTTCTTCTTCTTCTTCTTCTTCTTCTTCTTCTTCTTCTTCTTCTTCTTCTTC
>NW_007520192.1:0-234 GCF_000475195.1 Diaphorina citri
ATGGGTACCAAGGTTAAAGTAACGCTACTCATCATTAACCATATCAACATGATGTACACTTGATAGACGAAACAAACCTTGTAGTTCCAGTGTTCCGTCTCATCAATGAATGGGATCTTCATATTGTACGGTAATTTCCTCTCTGGGCGTTTTGTGTTATACCAGTACCGAATTTCATTTTCTGGCAGAGGGTAAAATGCTTCGACTATCGTAAAGATTAAGGTAAAACCAACA
>NW_007520193.1:0-234 GCF_000475195.1 Diaphorina citri
CTTGACGTAACATTCTGCAAATTTGGAACGTGCATGGCTTTTGCGTGCTACTGCGATCTCATGAAATTTTTTACAGCATCTATCAACAGTATCTACTTGTACGAGGGCATAAGTCAATTTTACCTGTTTTTCAGTTTTTGGTACACTTTTAAAAGCTCCTTGGAACAGCTTTGGAATGAATATCTTATTTTTTTCACTCAGTTTCCAGACCTTTTAAAGCAAAATGTATAGTAA
>NW_007520194.1:0-234 GCF_000475195.1 Diaphorina citri
CAATTTTTATTTTCCGTTCTAATGAAAGAGTTCAAAGATTTGTGACGTCAGACTTTACGCAGTTGTTTTTTTCGTCCGCTAGGTAGCGCCAGTATGCAAACACGCTTGCGGAGGAGCAGAAAGAAATGCGCAGAAACGTATGCGCAAAAACACATCAATGTGTTGCCTGCGAAGGAGCTTTGCTTGGGACATTTGATGTGACGTCATCGCCTACGGGAGCGTATGCCGTGACGT
>NW_007520195.1:0-234 GCF_000475195.1 Diaphorina citri
TGGCTACAAACATTGTACGAGTGGATGCCGTTTGCACTCAACCTTTGCTATTTCTTTAGCAAGAGGAATTTCAGGCTGATATCCTCCCTGTTTAAAGTCCCTCAGCTAGACTAAGCTGGTCTACTCCCCGTTAAACGTCCCCCATCCAGACTAAGCTGGTCTACTCCCTGTTAAACGTCCCCCAGCCAGACAGCCATGCTTGTTAATTTGATATTTTGCTTTTTTCAATTGCTA
>NW_007520196.1:0-234 GCF_000475195.1 Diaphorina citri
TGAGCTAGTAAATCCTGCATTGATCTTCTCTGTTAGCGATTTCTCCAGAGCCCCCATTTTATCCAATAGTTGTTTGATGGAGGCACTATCAGTTTCCAGGTTGCTTAGCTCGCTAGTTGGTTCCTTCTGCTTAGTTGTTTCCTTCTGCTTACATGTCCTCTCCTTTCCATCCTTTGACTGTGGAGTACCGGTTCCACCTCTAGATTCGACATTGGGTAAACTTCTACAGGTAGG
>NW_007520197.1:0-234 GCF_000475195.1 Diaphorina citri
TTATTTATTATTTTTGACGATCTTTACGAAAAAAATACATTTGGACAGTTATATTTTTCATGAGAATCATCAATTCCCGACACTACATGTGAATCAAGTAAGTATAGTGTTCAGTTAGGAACTTACCTACCTAGATTTCCAACTCGTTGTACGAGTGATTTAGTTTTTGTATTCGAAAATTACTTCAGTGGCGGTCCTGACAATACTTACCATCATTTTCATTATTAATTTCTT
>NW_007520198.1:0-234 GCF_000475195.1 Diaphorina citri
GCGAAGCACGTGTCGTCTGATTTAAATATAAGTATTTCGATAAACATATAAATTTATTTCCCCCTGAGACACCTAATATCACAAGTGGAACTAACACCAGAATTTTTTTAACCACTGGATGATACTGTGATTTGAGTGATTAAAATTTGAATGATATTATTAGGTTGTATGGGTAAGACAGAACAATTTGGCGAGGTAAAAAGTTTTCTAGGCTTCAAATGGCCCTGTGGTAGT
>NW_007520199.1:0-234 GCF_000475195.1 Diaphorina citri
ATTAAAGTTTTTAAAATTGTACAGCTCAGCTTCTTCAGTACTCAGTTGTGTTTCAGTGAAAACAATAACGTCCAATTTAGATAAGAATTTCTCAAACAAAATCAATAAATAGTCCCATTTTCCTTTCATGCCTTGAACGTTCACATGGACACAAGAAAATGACGAATTATTTACAGAACAAATCCAGGAATCAAGATCATCAACTACAGAACATTTAACTTTAACTTTCTTGAT
>NW_007520200.1:0-234 GCF_000475195.1 Diaphorina citri
ATCCACTGAGTTGATAGGTAAGATCTCCACTAATAATTTATTTATCATCTCCACTAACAATCCATTCTCAACCGATAACTCCACATCCATGATTAATAACGATTTTGACGACTACTTTGTAGAGAAAAAGAAAGATGGCACCTCCATTACATCCACTAAATGGATAGGTAAGTATACGGGTCTGTGTCGTAGCATGTCCTTCTTGTAGTATGTCCCTCACGGGGAATGAGGCGA
>NW_007520201.1:0-233 GCF_000475195.1 Diaphorina citri
CAGGTACAGCTGAAAAGTTCCGTCTACCTGATACCTATCAGGTACATCTATTCAGGTGAACCTGTCGTTAGTTCTACCCGATAGTGAGTGCCTGGCCTAACAGAATATCTTGTGCTTCCCATGCTTTTCTGAGGTTCTTACTCCCGGGTCTATGGGCAACTTACGAGTAATATTGAATTAAATGTTGACTTTCTCAACTTATTGTACAGGTGTTGTTTGCGCAATAGAGATAC
>NW_007520202.1:0-233 GCF_000475195.1 Diaphorina citri
TTTGGCTACAAATTTTACGAGTGGATGCCCTTCGCACTCAACCTTTGCTATTTCTTAAGCAAGGGAAATTCAGGCTGGCATACTCCCTGTTTAACGTCCCCCAGCAGACAGATAAAATAACCTTCTACAAATTTGACAAGGCACAAGCCGCCTCGCCAGTCGGATTCAATTATGTTCAAACCTTTATATCACCCAATCCACACCGTGCCGCCCTCTTCTGCCGCAATTATACC
>NW_007520203.1:0-233 GCF_000475195.1 Diaphorina citri
GAACAGAACTCATTGGTACCGTGCTCCATCATGAAGAACAAGTTTGACAAGAACATGGGAAGAATGTTTTGATTCCAGTGAGAACTGAGAACCTCTGTATCATTTTTCAGCTAAAAACGTTTAAAGACACCCGCAGATGTGAAACATCAAAAGGCTGTGACCGTTTTTAAATAATTTTGTTCACGATGTACGTGGAACAAATCCTTATTCAAGATGAGCTTTATTGAGAAATC
>NW_007520204.1:0-233 GCF_000475195.1 Diaphorina citri
GGTGTGTCGCGACCTCATCCAAGAAAGACTGTACTCGTATTAACGACAGCGTCGAAAATGTAATGTTAAATTGAGCTCTATACACAACATCCTGCATGACAGCTGCAATTACAAATTCATTCCATGAAAGACTTCTGCTAAAATCCGATGTTGCACTGTTTCATGGCCCAAATTCTGGTGTTACACTCTGCAAACACTAATGTACCGGGAGGGGGTACACTACTTGTTTCATC
>NW_007520205.1:0-233 GCF_000475195.1 Diaphorina citri
AGAGGTAGAAGTAAAGAAATAGGTGATGGAGAAAGAAAAAAGAGAAAAAGGTGAAATTGAGAAAAAAAGGAGAAAAAATATAGTTTGATATGCGAACACTGTTTCCATTTTACCTGGGCTTTTTTTCTCCTTTAAAATCCCCTTGAGACAAGGGGAAAGAAAAGATAAACCCCTTCTTCCTGGTCCTTATTTGAAAACGAAAAACCTTTACGACTTTTTGGAGAACGTATGAA
>NW_007520206.1:0-233 GCF_000475195.1 Diaphorina citri
TATGCTCTTAAAGTATAAGTTGTGCTTGTTTTAAATATATGTGTCTCGTATTTTTATCCTTTTCTGTCTAATTGTTATCGCAATTTTAAAAATAAATTCATTCGAACAAAACTTTCATGAATACTCCCATTAGTTTTACCTTGTGCGGCTCTTGCTAAAGTTTTCTTATCCAGCCAGTATGGAACTCAGTGTTAAAATCTTTAATGAAACAAGCATTATAACTCAAGATAATT
>NW_007520207.1:0-233 GCF_000475195.1 Diaphorina citri
CCAAATTCTGTCCGTCTCTACCAAATCCTGTCCCTCTCTACCTAATTCTGTCCCTCTCTACCAAATTCTGTCCCTCTCCACCAAATTCTGTCCCTCTCTACCAAATCCTGTCCCTCTCTACCTAATTCTGTCCCTCTCTACCAAATTCTGTCCCTCTCTACCAAATTCTGTCCGTCTCTACCAAATTCTGTCCCTCTCTACCAAATTCTGCCCCTCTCTACCAAATTCTGTCC
>NW_007520208.1:0-233 GCF_000475195.1 Diaphorina citri
ATTATGTAAAAAAAAAATGACCTCGCTGGGATTCGAACCCCCACCCATCACACTTATCATCACAGTAGAGGAGTAAAAGTACACTCACTCAACCGCTCGGCCACTAAAACATTTGAGTTCAAGACGCACAAAACTTCTTTATTAATCAACTCGATCGATAATTTTGAATTTTTCCCCTAAAAAGTCACTTTTTCCTCCCTAGCGGGTCTCCCTTTAGAGCTAAGAAGATGAAA
>NW_007520209.1:0-233 GCF_000475195.1 Diaphorina citri
GATACGGAACGGACCCGTGCAGGGAAACTTTGTGTAAATTGCCCGAAATTAGGAAAGTTAGAGACTTTAAAGGCGCAATAAAACAGACGGAGCAAACGCTTGTGTGAACTTTTACGATCATCATAATGCTCTTGTTAGTATACTGACTTATACGGCTTATACGAGGGACTATTCAACCTAATGTGCACATCCCTAAAAAAACATACAATGTGAAAACAAAGGCCAGAGACTCT
>NW_007520210.1:0-233 GCF_000475195.1 Diaphorina citri
CCCAGAGTTGTAATGAAACAGGTATAGCACAACGCAGATAGGTATAACATTGAAAATATTATAATGGCCAAGAAGAAGAAGAAGAAGAAGAAGAAGAAGAAGAAGGAGGAGGAGGAGGAGGAGGAGGAGAAGGAAGAAACAAGGAATTTGGCTTGAAAAGGGAGTAGCAAAATGATAAGAGTTTGGAAAAAGAACTACGAACTACAAAAGCCTTCTGAACAGTAACCATTTAA
>NW_007520211.1:0-233 GCF_000475195.1 Diaphorina citri
TTAGAAGAGACAATTTCTGGGAAAAATTTAGCATCGATATTCCTGTTTGTTTGGTATTTATTTTCTCGCAAATAAGCCATTGTCTAGATTTTGTTTAGAAGAACATGATAAATCAAGATAGAATATATTACCTCTATGTATTTTATAAGCAAATGGAGACGTTAGAGAAAATATTATCGTGAGTTTTGTTTAATATTGAAAGTCAGTAAATGTTGAAATTTTGTATGTTTTTA
>NW_007520212.1:0-233 GCF_000475195.1 Diaphorina citri
GTCTCTTTCTCTCTCCCTCAAAGGTTAAAGGTTATCCCTCCTCCTTCTCTCTCTGCATTGCGACGCTTAGCTACTGCGCATGCGTACACCCCCTTCCCTCCCACTCTCTCCAATACAAGGTCAACACCCTGTTTTTTGTGTCTCGTCTCTCTCCCTCATCTTCCGTCTCTCTTCCTCTCCTACTGTCTGTCTTTCTCTCTGCTCTGTCTTTCTCTTTTTCCCTCTCATATCCT
>NW_007520213.1:0-233 GCF_000475195.1 Diaphorina citri
CTCTTCTATCTTTTCCTACATTTCCTTTATTTTTATGCAGCCTTTTCTTTTTTCCTTGCATTTTTATTTTCTCTTCTCATCTGCTTTTTATCATCCTTATAGTGTCTTGTGCATTTCTTCTCTGTTTCCCTGCACTCCTTTTCAAATAAAAACCCGCCTTCGTTTCGTGTGACCTCTTCCTCCTTCTCTTCCATCTCCTCCTCATTCTTCTCCATCTCCTGTCTAGTCTTTTA
>NW_007520214.1:0-233 GCF_000475195.1 Diaphorina citri
TCCTAGCTCCACCACCTCCCACGGTCTGGTTTCATTGGAAAATGCTGACTTCACATCATATTCATTTCACTGATGATAATTTTCACAAGTGTCTTAAAACAACTAAATTACTACCATCGTGCACTCTTCTGCTAATGGAGAAATTTGAAAATTTCCAACATTACCCATTGCCAGGCATGGCACCGGCCTTTCCGTTTTGATTTTCCGAGGGAATCTTCTTTTCTGGATTTAGT
>NW_007520215.1:0-233 GCF_000475195.1 Diaphorina citri
TTTCGGTGTAATTTAACAATATCTCGGGAACAGTATAAGCTAGAGACTTGAAATTTGGTATGTAGTTCACAAATGTGATAAGGATGCAACACAAAAGATGGTTGCTGCGCTTGGCGGTATTTTGACCGCTTTTGGACAGATTTCGACCGTTTTTGGGCGGTTTTCAGTTATAGCGACAAAACGGTTAGAGATATTGTAAAAGTTAGGGTAAAAGAACACTCAAATAAGCATCA
>NW_007520216.1:0-233 GCF_000475195.1 Diaphorina citri
TGAAATCTGCAGACGAGTTTTCTATTATTTCAAGAGTTCACTGATGCTTCAAGATATTTTCAAAGTTCTCATTTACCTGCAGATATTTTCCTAGATTTTTCTGGAGAGAAAGAAGAAAGGAAGAAAGATTTTTTTCTGTTCAAATTATCTTCGAACAACTCAATGAAGAACAAAAATGTCAGGTGCAGATAGAGAAGTATTATTAACCAACTAGTGAACCTAGTGCATCAGAC
>NW_007520217.1:0-233 GCF_000475195.1 Diaphorina citri
CTCACTTATTCGGTGACATACATTGTCTTTTTCGGCGATCGCGTGAGGGCATCTTCCAAGAACGATGGCTCCTATCAAGAGTACGAGATCGAAAGTAGAGATCTGGTCACGAAGCCGAGGGAGAAGAACAACTTTGACAGCGTCTTCAATGAGGAGAGTCCGTATAAACAGTACAAGGAAGAGATGAAGAGGATGAGGGACCAAGAGTACGAGGATTCGCGGAAACGAGGCTC
>NW_007520218.1:0-233 GCF_000475195.1 Diaphorina citri
GCATCAATAAGTTCCTGCCTACTGCACCAGTGATTGTAATCCTAGAGGTGAATGAACTTGTATTCACCTACGATTTACGATGGTCAATAATGACTTTTCTCCGGGATAAGAATATCCGTCATTGTTGGATTAATCTACGAAAAATAAAGTACCTGCCTATACTTAAATAAGGTGAAGAAGTTCTTACCAGGGGTGAGTGTAGTCATGATAACTCCGGTTGGAAAATTCCTCTG
>NW_007520219.1:0-233 GCF_000475195.1 Diaphorina citri
AATACCACTGGTTCGATAGCAGTCTTTAAGCCCTTTCTTTTGATGAAATTGGATCTTGAAAAAGTTTGTCCAGTTCAGTCTTATGTGGCGTATGGTACAGGTGGGCCAATAAATGGTACATTTTTTAGGTGGGCGAATAAATGGTACACTTACCCTATGTAGGTAAAATTATGCAGGTAGGTGTACAGAAAACTTCAAGGCCAAGTTTAATTCGAATAAAAAAAGCCCTCAGA
>NW_007520220.1:0-233 GCF_000475195.1 Diaphorina citri
CCCCCTCCATTTCCCTACTCTCCTTCTCCTCTCTTAGGCAGGCTTTCAAAAATACCACCCCTCATACTCTCTCTCTCTCTCTCTCTCTTCTTCTTCTTCTTCTTCTTCTTCTTCTTCTTCTTCTTCTTCTTTTTCTTCTTCTTCCTCTCTTCCTTGAGGCAGGCTTTCTAAATGTTTCCTCTTTTCTCTTTCCTTCTCTATCACGGCTCTCCCCTTCCTCTCTCTCCTCCCCC
>NW_007520221.1:0-233 GCF_000475195.1 Diaphorina citri
GTGACCAAATAAAATCTGAATGGATCTATAACTGATCAACTGATCATACTTGAACGAAAAGTTTTCAAGTTTTGCCAAAGGACTCACCCCAGCAGAAACGATAGATGAGAGAGCTGCACATCGCATTCATGTTCATAAAATGTCGTCAAAAGATAAGATTCAAAATGGGCATTAGAAACTAGAAAATACTTAGAGGATCTCTAGGACCTCTAACCTCTCGATGTCTTGGTCCT
>NW_007520222.1:0-233 GCF_000475195.1 Diaphorina citri
TTGAAAAGAATTAATGTAATGAAATGTAAAGTCAAAAGTAAACGAGGATCAGCTTTTGATAGAAGGGCTGTTGCATAATGAAAATGGAAATAAGACTTAGTCGTTCCTTACATTTCCAGTAGGTACATACCTATCTACATCAAACATAGATTTACTAAAGTCGAGGATTTTGTAGAAACGTGCCTGCTTACTGTAACGAAAGTGCATTAGGACTTATACATCTAATAATTCTA
>NW_007520223.1:0-233 GCF_000475195.1 Diaphorina citri
AAATACATAACTTTTATATACTAAATATAAACAAGTACATGACTTATATGTAGTGTGTATATGAACCACGGAGTGCTATCTATACGTAGATGTCGTTTACACTTGAGGACGAGAAATCCAGGGTAAAATTCACACCGGGAACTTTTTCAATAAGAATATTTCCCATTGAAAATAGAACTAACTACCTAGATCACCAAAAACGATATATCTCGAAGACAACATGAGGTGTGTAC
>NW_007520224.1:0-233 GCF_000475195.1 Diaphorina citri
AATCAAACTTTTATAGGTACTTCCTACCTGCGTCAAGTTGGATTAGCATCATAGTAGAACTCGAGCGTTCTTTTTTTTCAATGCAGAATGTTATCAAGAGTAGTGAGAGAGCAATGCAATTTCGACATCGAGGCAAACATACATTTTTTGAAGTAAATATCACATTATGACCAACATTTACAATTTTACATGTGTACAATGTACATACTTCATATTAATTATAAAACGACTAC
>NW_007520225.1:0-233 GCF_000475195.1 Diaphorina citri
TTTTTTAGGCTTAAGTTGTTAAATTGTAATAGACACTCAAGTGAAATGACTTCGTTAGGAATTCTGGAAAAAACAAGAGGAAAGTTTTTTTTAATTGTGTTAAGCATATATGCTTGTCACGAATGTCGTTCCCTGCTTAATGCACTACGCTAAAATTTATGACTTGACTTGGACTCGAACCACCAACCTTCAGATTCGAAGTCCACCGCGCTAACCACTGAGGAAAAAACGAG
>NW_007520226.1:0-233 GCF_000475195.1 Diaphorina citri
ATCCTTGTTCTTTTTTGACCTTTGTGTTTTTCTTTGTCGCTTGAGGATTTTATCAACGATATCAGGTTTATATCCATTTATATCGTTTGGCAAAATACCTTCAAAACTTGTTACAAAATAATGCTAATTTAAACTCTGAGTCTCACCTAACAAACGGTTACCAGTATACCAATAAAGTTAAAGACTTAAAAATACCATCCAACTCAAAGCTTGTCTCCTTTGATGTAGTAGAT
>NW_007520227.1:0-233 GCF_000475195.1 Diaphorina citri
GTTACTACTGTGTTAGCGGACTTCCCATATCCCGACCTAACCACGCTTACAACTGTGTTAATATGGGACTGGAAATGACAGGCGCTATTCGGTAAGCTTACAGCTTTGCTAGCTAAATTTCTAGCTGGATTCCTGGTATTTCAACCTAGGTGACTGTTACTACTGTGTTAGCGGACTTCCCATATCCCGACCTAACCACGCTTACAACTGTGTTAATATGGGACTGGAAATGA
>NW_007520228.1:0-233 GCF_000475195.1 Diaphorina citri
AATAATGGCGTCAGTATAACTGAACGTGTTGGGTGACATAATGAGCTTTTAACGTGAGTGCTCGATAACATTATTTATGATGTTGACTTTGTCTCGTAGGCTAGCCACCATCAGGTAGACTTGACAGGTACACCTGACCTAATAGTGTGTGTGCTCATCAGGTAGACCTGACAGAAGGACCTTTCCAGCCGTACCTGTCAGGGTGTGTGCTCATCAGGTTTCAGGTAGACCTG
>NW_007520229.1:0-233 GCF_000475195.1 Diaphorina citri
CTTGTCTTTTCGTTTTCGGGACGATAAGATAATAACTCAGCAGTTACAGTTCCCTTTGTCAAACCTCATTAAAAAAAAGAGAAAAAAATCTAACAAAGGGACCAGTTTGTCTTCGTACATTCTTTGCTGACCTACTGATTGTGATGGGCGTCTGAGAGACGGACAATGCCGGAAGCAAATGTTTTAACAAGCCGTCTCGGAGACGGACATTAGCAGTTATACAGAGACAGCAG
>NW_007520230.1:0-233 GCF_000475195.1 Diaphorina citri
AACTATACTTACCTACATCTTCCTCAAGCTCAATTTTCTATCTTCCCTCAGCATCAGCAAAATTCTCCTTTCTGCTGACTTTCAAACTTCTTTAATCTCTCAATTCATTAAAATTTTCAGCCTCTTTTTCATGGATCTTCAGCCAATCTTTCCTAATTTATTGATAGATCTGCCCTATAGGCTCTTGATAGTCCTAATACATTAATAGGTTTCCTCAAAGTTCTTTATAAATT
>NW_007520231.1:0-233 GCF_000475195.1 Diaphorina citri
TAATAATACATAAAATACGATTGTTTTATTTCAGTGTGCATCCATTCTACCCCATCTTAGGAACAACTAGCGGTCAGAGGCACGTTTCTCTCACAGACCAAGAAGAAATTCAACAGGTAGAAAATAACTTGAAGCTTTGGTGGATAGGTAGATAATGGGACATAGGCGCTTTTTATTTGGTTAACACATCATTTTCCCTCACGTCACGGATTTGTATAACGCGAAGGGAAGTA
>NW_007520232.1:0-233 GCF_000475195.1 Diaphorina citri
ACCTACAATTAGCACCAAGGTCATTTGCACAATACCAACAATAACTAACAACAACAAAACTAAGTAGGAATACTACTAGAATATGAACTTACATACGATACCATTCACTTAGGTACTGCCTTTGGCAGGAAATTCAGCTTGAGATCGTGATATTCAAATCGTACATACCTGGAATCAAGAAGAAAATTAGGACAATGTTAGACAACATGATAACAATCACTGACCATTTAATT
>NW_007520233.1:0-233 GCF_000475195.1 Diaphorina citri
TGGCGAATCTCTGGTAGTGGGAAGGGATCTACGACACTGGTCGTATTTCACCAGAGGATTGTTAACTGAGGACATTGAGGTTGTTGCGTCTCTGTCATAACATGTCTTCCCTGTAGTATGCACTGAAGATGGGCTGAAAATCTTTTTAGTATACGTACCCAAAATCTTTTTTACTTTCCTTATCCTATAGGAAGGAAAGTAATGTAATCGGGTCAAAATTTCGATGGTCAGTT
>NW_007520234.1:0-233 GCF_000475195.1 Diaphorina citri
TCCCTCCTATCTGGACCTGCTTTAGCCTGTATTCAAGGTTTCTCATTTTCCGAGAACAACTATCAGATAGCCTACCAGACCCTTGTGGATCAGTTTAGTAACAAGCGGGTGGTTGCTAACAGCATCTGTGCTAAATTGTTTAGTATTAAGCCTCTGACCCATGAGGCTCAATTGCGTTCATTTCTGGAGACCTTTAATGTTTCCGTGGAAGCCTTTAAGGCTGTTGGTATAAA
>NW_007520235.1:0-233 GCF_000475195.1 Diaphorina citri
AGAAACTGGAGAATTGACGAGATTTGGACACATCTAATTGAATCTCTCTGAAGACCATGGACCTAATGACATTTTAAAAAAGAATAGCAAGGATACTCAACATAAATATGAGATATGTTAGGTAAGCTTCTAATTGCAATGATATTTCAAATACCTACCCCACATGAACTGGTTACGTAAAACTCGTAAAAGTTGGTATTAATTGAGTTAGCTAGGGCCAAATTAGCCCTTTG
>NW_007520236.1:0-233 GCF_000475195.1 Diaphorina citri
GTGAGTTATCCGGTTATGTTGAACAATCTGGGTGAGTTATCCGGTTATGTTGAACAATCTGGGTGAGTTATCCGGTTAAGCTGAACAATCTGGGTGAGTTATCCGGTTATGTTGAACAATCTGGGTGAGTTATCCGGTTATGTTGAACAATCTGAGTGAGTTATCCGGTTATGTTGAACAATCTGGGTGAGTTATCCGGTTATGTTGAACAATCTGGGTGAGTTATCCGGTTA
>NW_007520237.1:0-233 GCF_000475195.1 Diaphorina citri
TACATAATCTTCTGTTCCCCGTACACCCATACATACCTTAGGGAAGTGCACGCGTATGTAATGATTTATACATAAACATTGCACCCATGTACATAAACAATACATGAACATAATGTTCACAATACTATTGTTTGGAGCGTGCACTTTTAGTTTTCTTTTTCCTAGCTTCTTGTTGTTGTGATTGTTTTCTTTTTGCTAGCTTGTTGTTATGATTATTATTTGCATCTCGTGTC
>NW_007520238.1:0-233 GCF_000475195.1 Diaphorina citri
TGAGATAGAAATTAACGTATGAATATTGTTATTTTAGGATGTACCTACTTACTTGCAGTACTCAGATGGAATGACTGACTGAAATGCCTTGATCATTATCTGGCTCAAACATACTTCATTATAACCAATCCAACCCAATCATAATACATACAACAATTGTGAAAAGGTTCTTTGTATTTTTTCAGGTTATTTGGACTTATTATACAGACAAATTCAGTTTGTACAGTGGCATT
>NW_007520239.1:0-233 GCF_000475195.1 Diaphorina citri
TTCTTTTGATATTATGCTGAGGCGCTGAGCACGTCAGATAATTATTTTCTTCGTAGGTACTAGGTACATACCTACATATGAGTGTTTCACAGCCGTTTTTATTTAGTGCTTTTGTACCAATGAAACAACTGCTACAATAATGCCGTAGCATGCCCAATTGCCTGGGTTAATAATAGAACCCATAAATGGGATGTATTGTGTCTAGGATAGTCCAAGCTTGAAAAATAGAAGAA
>NW_007520240.1:0-233 GCF_000475195.1 Diaphorina citri
CGTATCGAAAAACTGCACGTATATTTTGTAAACAAAAATGAAATAAATAAATAAAAACCTGTGATTTGTGTTGTGACTCTGTGAGTTTAGCTGTTTTGAGATTTTTTTTTTTTTACTCAACATTCTATTATTTGAAAATTAAAGTCAGATAAAAGTAATTAATATTTTCATCAGGACAATAATAATTACGATTAAAAAGGATTTTATTTAAATTGGTGAGCTTTCGATGTCAC
>NW_007520241.1:0-233 GCF_000475195.1 Diaphorina citri
CATAGTTTTTAAAACTTTTTTAAATCAATAATTTGTGCTTAATAATATTAATTTTTAAAACTTTGAGCAGACATATGTGTTAAATTTTTTTCTTAATTTTATTTCATGTTCATTGACTCAATAGGTCTAAATATTGGGTTCCTTGATTTGAATACTTTTTTTTTTTTTCCTTTAAAGCGCTTTAACTCTACGGGCAGTAGGTCGTTCACGCTGATATCCCTAGGTTACATTAG